>NC_057807.1:215028902-215326728 GCF_018294505.1 Triticum aestivum | reverse complement strand
GCGGGGAGCTCCGGGGCGAGGAGGCGCGATGCGACGACGGCTGGAGACGCGGGGCGGCGGCGGTGGGTCTCGGGCGGAGCGGCGGCGGCGGGATGGGCTTCGGGGCCCCCCCCTGGCCTGGCGGGCCGGCGCGGTGGACGGCGGTGGGAGGCCACGTGGTGTGCCCGGATTGGCTGGAGGCGGCGGCGCGGGCTTCGTCCGACGCGGACGGACATGTCCGGCGCGGCGCGGAGGGGAATTTTAGGGTTAGGGGGGATTTGACCGCGAATTTGGAAGGGGAAGGCATATTTATAGGTAGAGGGAGCTAGGAGAGTCCAAATGATGAGCGGTTTTCGGCCAAGCGATCGTGATCGAACGACCGAGAGCATGGAGGGGAGTTTGCTGGGTTTTGGGCCACTTTGAAAGGGGTGTTGGGCTGCACACAAAAGAGGCCTTCGCGGTTACCCGGTTAACCGTTGGAGTATCAAACAGACTCCAAATGGCACGAAACTTGACAGGCGGTCTACCGGTGCTATACCAAGGCCGCTTGGCAAACCTCGGGCCATTCCGAGAAAGTTTAACACCCGCACACGAAAAGAGACAAGAAGGGAACGCCGAGTGACATAGGAGTGCCGGATTGCAAAACGGACAACGGGGAAAAGGCTCGGATGCATGAAACGAACACGTATGCAAAAGGAGATGCACATGATGACATGATATGGAATGCATATGATGACATGGCAAAATGCAACACGCAAGCAAATGACATGGCAACAACGACGAATAACTGGCAGACACCTGGCGCAACAAATCCGGGGCGTTACAATACATATTCCATCTGTCATCATACCATGTTTTTCCACTCAAATGTTGTTCTTGTGCATCAGACATCAAAAAGGAAGAGGGTGATTGCCGAACCTGAAGGAGCACCAGTAAAGTCCTTGAAAAACATGGTGGTGCTAGAGAAATCAGACAGCACCCCACTTATATTGGTTGTACAACCAGTGACTCAAAATGTAGGACCGACTCCAGCAGAATGTACCCATACTTTACTGGCCACACCACTAGCCCCACCACACAGGACCTGCACTCCAGCAAAAGGTATGCCGATTACAGTTGCCATAGCACCAGTCGTACCACAGAAAAACCCCATTCCAGCAAAAAGTACAGCAAGTCCACCGGCCGAAGACCTATCCCAACTGCAGAGACGACCAATTCCTGCAGATTGGAACCCCATTCTAGTTATTCCCAGTTTAAAAGACAATGCTTTCAATGCTGTTAGGGACTACGTGCATATATTCCCATCATGGGAAGATTATAGTGAAAACAAACACCATTTTCACATCTTCCTGTCCCACTTACATGTAAGTGCTATTATTCATGGTAATTATTTAACTGTTTTCTACTGATTGAACACATCAATGATTTACATTACATTGTTGTAAGTAGGCGAGGGTCAATCTGGATAGTCATGACGAGCAAAGCTTGCTTGCGCTTTTCAAGGAAGCATTGCAGCAGTATCGCTGTTACCTAGGAAATCACACTTCGGTGGCAAGTCTATAAATGAATTTCCGGTGAAGTCTCCTATGCTAAAATTAGAAGACATTGAATGGAAAAACCTTGTTATGCACATGTCTCGTTCCCAGGATGAGGTACTGTCTATGATATCACATGTCAATTTGAACTTCTACTTTTCCGCATGTGCCTTACGGATCTTTTTTGCAGGAAATCTGCTCGAAGAAGAATTCCAGTTTGAAAAGAACGATTGTCGGTGTTCTGGGAACGGGGGTCCCCAGACTTGCCTGCCTACGGCCTGCGGCGTGGCTCCACCAGTGGCCCAATATGGGCCCGTCTTCATCAACCAACACTCAAGACCCTTGCGAGGGGCCAAGCCTCGTGGGGCGGACAACACAAGTCCTCCTCAGGGGCGGCCTCACCAGGAAGGAACGCGAGGAGGCAGAGCAAAGGGTACCTCGCGAGGTGGGCACCAGTCCGCGCAGTGTCCTCGTTTCCTCTTTGGTGCAAAGAGGGAAAGCGCGGGCGCGGAGTACCAAGGCATCAGGCAAAGGTTTCCATATCTGTGCAACAAGACCAAGACCAGCAGGACGGCAGGATGGAGGTCACCATGGAGCCCAAGACGGCGTCACCACCAATGCCTTTGACAGGCGAAGACCACCTTTAGTCAGGATAGCTTGTACTAGCTGTCCCCTTTCAAAATGGCCGTTGTTGGATCCCTCCCCGCTCAATATTTGGGAAGAGGAATAGGGCCTCTATAAATATGGCTAGCCACCACAATAGAAGGGACGGATCGATTCCTCCCCGAGCAACCACACCAACACAAGAACACCTCTCCTTGCGAGGCTGTTCTTCCCTTGTACTGTTCATCATCAGCCCAAGAGGCAATCCACCACACCACACACAGGAGTAGAGTGTTACACCACAACGGTGCCCCGAACCTGTATAAATCTTGTGTCTCTTGTGCTGTGAGTTCATTGAGCTAGCTTAGGGAACGCGGCGAGGCTGAGGGCGTGTTTCGGTAGGGGGAAATCTTCGTGTGCACCCTAGTGTTCGAACCTCAAGGGTTTTGTCGGAACCCGATATCCGACATTTAGCGCGCCAGGTAGGGGTGCACCGAAGTCTTCTTTCCGCTGATCCGCGTCCCATCGCTTCGTCGCATCCATGTCCGACACCCGCCGAGCCTACGCCGAGCGTCGGGCTGCTCGCGCCGCTCGTGTCGCCCAGACAGCTCTTGTCGGCGGGCCTCCCCGTCGTTCTCCGTCGCGTGCCGCCAACGCCGCACCGGCCCGGCGGGGAACGAGCAGCAAGCATCCTCGCTGCACCCCTCAGTGCGGCGGAAAGGCCACATCGCCACTTCGTCGCTGACCCCGGCCGGTTCGTCGTCCCACGCTCGTCGCGCCCCCACGGACGCGCAGGCCGTGCTGCTTTTGGCACGTGAGCTCCTGCATTATCGCCCCGTCAACGACCTCTACGAAGAATGGCTTGCTCGCATCACCGAGCTCATCAGCGCCGCAGGGGGCTCTCCCATGCCGTCCCTCTTGCTGCCTCGCCCTCTGGCAGGTATGGGCGACGCGGCTCAGCGAGCGCCTCCACCACCTCTCTGCCAAGACGGCGCCCTGGCTCCAAGGCGCGCGGCCCCTGGAGGCACTACAAAAAAAGACACATCCGTGACATTTTGGGCCGAATTTTTTTTCTATCATACTTATGACACTTCTACGATGATAATTGTGACAAAACCCGATATCATCATAGATGTGGTGGGCTCCTACTTCGATGACAAAAAATCATGACAAAAAATGGGATTTTCGTCCTGGGCGGGCTGGAGATGCAGCTGCATGACATTCTTTGGGCCGTCCATGATGGAAAAAACCATGGTAGAAGCGAGGGCGAGGAAAATTTCGGGGAGTTCCCGGTTACGGTGGGTGGTCGGGGGCCAAGCGATGCACGTTTCTCTCGTACACGTACGCGCGTGTGTGTGAGGCTTTGGCTCTAACTAAACCTGAGCGAGGCATTGGGCTCTAACTGAACCCGAGCGATTGCACTACAGGCTACGCGTTACTGAACCTGAGCGATCGATCGATGGCTGTTAACTGAACCCAATCGAGCGATTCCTTTGCTACTACTGCTAACTGAAGCCGATTGATGCTGCCTCTGGATGAACAGTGAGCGTTGGGGGGGATGAACAGTGAGCAGTGGGGGTGGATGAACAGGACCCCGTGGCGTTGCCTCTGGATGAACAGGACCCCGATCAATCGAGCTGGTTGGGGCTAGATGAACAGGACCCCGTGGAGGGCTGGATGAACAGGACGACCCCATGAAGGGCTGGATGAACAGTAGACGGTGGAGAGGTGCTCGAGGAGGGGTGGTTGAACAGTAGCCGGTGGAGTAGCGCGCGGTGGAGGCTGGATGAACAGGAGCCCGTGGAGGCTGGAGGAGGTCGACGGTAACCCGTGGAGGCTGGAGGAGGTCGACGGTGGAGATGAATAGTATCCCATGGAGTCCTGTTTTGCGGTATGCCACACCCCTCCCGATGAACAGGACCCCCGTTTCGACTGTAGCGCTCCAACACAAGTCCGTTTCGTCCGTTTTGCGGTACACCACACCCCTCCCGATCAACAGGACCCCCGTTTCGACCGTAGGAGGTCCGTTTCCTCCGTTTTGCGGTATGCCAGACCCCTGCAGATGAACAGGATCCCGTTTCGAACGTGGCCGGTCAAACACAAGGCCGTTTCCTCCGTTCTGTGGTATGCCAGGCCTCGTTTCCATCGCCTGTTCCATCCAAGCCCTCCCGATGAACACGACGACGCATTCCGTTCCGACCCAGCCGGTTGGCTCCCCATGAACACAACGATGATGGTGTTTCTCTGTTCCGACCCAGCCATGTACACGAGCCCTGGCCGTTCGTATGCGCGAGTAGGCGTTCGAGAGCCCGCCCGTATGTACACATACGCGGTCGTATTTTCTTTCTTGCACACTGGCCGATGTACGTACGTGTACATGCTACGTGCGCGCCTCTACTACGACACGTGCGCGCCTCTACATCGACCAATATATATGTACGTACACGTTCGCGGCCAGAATGACAATGCTACGTACGCTTCGACCAGGTGGGTCCCAACTGTCAGGCACTTCCTTGCGTGCGAAGATGTAGCTGGTGGGTCCCAGCAGTCAGGGGGGCGAATCGTTTTTTTTTGCCCGGACGCACTTCCTTGTGTGCGAAGGTGTAGCTGGTGGGTCCCAGCAGTCAGGGGGGAAACATTTTTTCATGAAATACGGTGGCCCGTCCGGTGGGTCCCTGCTGTCAGGTGGAGGAATAATTATTTTGCGCGTAATAAGGAGGCACTTCCTTGCGGCCGCCGTGGACCCAGCTGTCAACCTCTCCACGTACAGTACTCTTCCGATGGAAGTCGTTCCTTGACCACGTTGACCATGCCGCGCCGAGAGCACCAGGGCGGTGGACGACGACGAGGCCTAGGAAGGAAGGGGAGGGCGCGGAGCCGGGGAAGACGCGACAGTGGATGCCCACGCGTAGAGGAGTAGGAGGGTTCACTCGTTCATTTGCGGTGTGAGGCTGCCGTCGCCGCTAACCGGGGGTGTTGGTGAGTGGAGGGATGGTCTGGCCAGCGGCGGGAGTATGTAAGTGCATCTAGTGCCCCTTAGTGATTTTGGTGTATCGAAGACTTATAGGTTAAGGGACTAATGTGTTTATGAGTGTACACAGGTCTATAAGTCTATGAGGAGTTTGATATTTACAGAGAAAGTCGACCCCTAAAAATGAATATCTTCGACTGAAGATTTTGGTATTCCTGAAGACTTTCATGAAGACTTTGAAAGTGAAGAAATTGGTGTGTCCGTGAAGACTTGATATTCATGCAAGGAATATGAAGCTTGAAGACTTTCGTTTTCATAGTCTTGTTTTTCTCTTTCTTGAGTCATAGGAAACACCGTACTGTTAAAGGGGGTCGAGGAAATACTAAGGAAAAATTTCCATGTGATGCTCAACTCAAAATCCTACACCTACCAATCCATTCGAGTGAAGCCATTGGAAATCTCATACAGTTCAGTCAATTTCTTCAGTGACAGAGACGAAGTTCTTCTGGTCGCTGAGGAATTTGTTCTGACTGAGGAGTTAGGAATTCGCCAGTGCGGATTGCCTACACAGTGAGGAACATGATAACCCTGAGGAATTTGAGAGTCAAAATTCCGACCGTTGCTGTGCTGCGCGCCAGCTGTCCCAAAATATCTTATCCACCTAACGGTCATATCATTGAAGGGCATTTATGTCTTATCATGTCGGGCTGCTCCCTAGGCTATAAATAGCCGCCCCCTACAACCACTAGCTGGTTGGCTGCTCCGAGAGAAACTGACACTTGTCATTTGAGAGCAACCCATCCTCCGAGGACTTTGAGCGAAAATCATCGAGTGAGGAAAATCCAAACCCAAACACCCACGAATCCAAAGTGATTGAGCATCACTGAAGGGATTGATCCTGCGTGGATCCGACGCTTAATACCTTTGAAGACTGTGCTTCTTCCAGACGGTTAGGCGTCATGGTCTAGAGCATCCAAGAGGAATTGTGGATCACCGAGTGACCGAAGTCTGTGAAGGTTTGGAAGTCGCCTGAAGACTTACCACGAGTGATTGGACGAGGTTTGTGTGACCTTAGTTCAAGGAGAATACGGTGAGGACTTGGTGTCCTGAGCAGCGTGCTCAGCGACTGGGTGTCTGGGACTGTGTGTCCTCGAGTTTAAATACTCAGCCGCTCCAACCAGACGTACAACTGAGACAGCAGTTGGAACTGGTCTACCAAATCATTGTCTTCACCAACCTTACTAGTTCTATCTTCTCAACTCATTCATTTCCTCATTACTGTGTTGAGTGTTTGTTCATATCTGTGTTTGAAGACTTTGACTGAAGACTTTCTCAATTTCCTCAGTTCAATTTCTTCAGTCTGTTTGTCTTCATCTTGTGTTATCCTGTGTTTACGCTTTCTGTACTCTATGTTTGTCTTCATTTCATCATGATGACCATGTGTGTATTCTTTCATGCTTACTTCTGAGTACTTATTCCGCTGCAAGTAGTTCTTCGCTAAGGAATTTCCTCACTGGTAAATTCCTCAGTGAAGAATTCATAAAAATCGCCTATTCACCCCCTCTAGTCGATATAACGCACTTTCAATTGGTATCAGAGCAATGTACTCCCTTGTTCTGTGTGATTTTGGTTTAACCACCTGGAGTTCTAGTATGTCGACTGCAGGATCGAGGAACGTTTCCTGCCCCATATTTGACGGTCATGAGTATCCTCGGTGGAAGGCCATGATGAAAAAGCGACTGATGGCTATGGACAGCGAACTGTGGACCGTCACCGAGATCGGTCTTACCGATCTATGCAAGATGGCTGAGGCTGATGACATTCGCAAGTACACACTACTTAACCTCACAGCGAAGGATGTCATGTGCTCTAGTCTGTCCCAAAATCAGTTCAGGAACGCCATGCATCTCAATCACGCGAAGCTAATCTGGGAACGTCTCTCTGAGGTCTATGAAGGTCATCGGACTCGTCATGATCCTTGGTTTGAGGATTACAAGGAATCTCTCAATGCGATGACATTCGAACTAGAATCATCATCGTCTACCCCCTGCCTTATGGCTAACGGTGCTGAGGTAACCGAATCCTACCTATCCGAATCTAGTGATGATGAATCTGGCGATGAATTTGGACCTAGCTATGTCAAACTTGCTTCCTTGCCCATAAACAACAAAGAGCCTTGGAAAAAGTTCACTACATGCTAAATAAGAGCGATGATATGTTGGGTGAAGAAATGGATCAGTCAAAAGCCTTGGCTGAAAGTCTTCAGGGACTCCATTCCAAGTTTGACGACCTTCAAGGTCATCATAACGCTCTCTTATCTGATCACGACAAGCTTTCTCTTGAACTTCTTCAAAGAAAGCAAGATCTTGAGAAGCTAAGAGTGAGTTATGAAGATCTTCAGAAGGAGCGCGATTCATTACTTGCTCAACAAATGAGCGCTACTTAGGAAGAATTTGATCCCCCATGCTTAAAGTGCATTGAATGTGAATCTGCTAATTCTTCACCTGAATGTTCAAATGCTTCAAATGTTACAAATTCTTCACCTGCCTCTGCTATCACTAATTCCTCATCTGAGGACATTGCTAGTATCACTGACAATGCAGGGCTAAAGGAATTGTATATGACAGGCATGTACAAAAGCCCCAAAGGGCATCAGACTCTTTGTGATGTGCTTAAAAAGCAGATCCTCAACAGAAACCCTAGGAAAGAGGGTATTGCCTTTGAGAGGAAACTCAATGCTGATGGAACATATTGGAAGCCTGAGCAGTACCCCAAAACCTCATGGGTTGCTGCAAAGGGACCTCCAGTTGATCCATCTAACTTATCTGGCTTTACATGTGAATCTCCTCATTCTTCTGATGAGTCATTTGACTCCAACTATAAACTGTTCAAAAATCAGAATGGTGAAGTATTTGCAAGATATGTTGGCAAAACTACACGAACGGTTCCCCTATGAAGAAAATCTGGGTTCCCAAAAGTTATGTTGAAAGTCTTCAGGTGAATGTCCTCATGACACCACTAGTGAAGAATAGGAACCCCAGATCAAACTCTTCATATGGACCAAATTCTTCATATGGATCGAAGTCCTCATACGGACCAAATTCCTCACATGGATCAAATTCCTCAAAAGGATCAAAATCCTCATATGAACATCATCGTGCTAATGACTCTGTTTCGCAGGGTAGAGCTAAGGGCTATGAATATGTGCATTATTCTTCAAATCGTTATGTTCATAAGGCCTCGAAGAATTTCTCTGCTTATTCATATGCTTACCCTAACCCCTCTTATGTGAAACGAAGTGGACTGGCATCCATGCCACCTTTCTCATATGGTGCTTGCAGAGTGATGAACTCTTTGCCACCCCTTCAGATGTGGGTGGTGAAGAAAAAAACTAATCTCTTATGCAGGGTCAGGTCTCCAGTCGTGCTCAAAATGACTGAAGAATTTGCTGGAGACCTGAACAGTGCCTGAAAGGACGCAGGCTAATCATGATGAAATGAACTTTCATTTCACACGTCCTCACACTGCTTATCTATGCTATTGCTTGATGAAATTGAACTGATGATACTGATGTCATATTCTTCACTGATGAAGTATATGAGTTTGTAAGCTGCACTAATTCATCTGCAGGATGATCAACCCAAAGCAAATGAGTGGGTCCTCGATAGTGGATGTACAAATCACATGACTGGTGACAAGAATCTATTGATGGATGCTCCCTTAACATCGTCACATCTGAAGCATATCATCTTCGCTGACAACGGCAAAAATCAGGTATTGGGTCTAGGTAAGGTTGCGATCTCTAAGGACATACACATGGACAAAGTCATGCTTGTCGAGTCCTTAGGATACAACCTCATGTCTGTCTCAATGCTTTGTGATCTTGATATGGTTGTTGTCTTTGGAAAGTATCGTTGTGTTGTGATCATGGAAGCTGACAATTCCAAAGTCTTCGAAGGCTTTAGGAGAGGAGACTTGTACATTGTTGATTTCTCTACAGGACCACAACCCGCCGTGTGCTTACTTGCAAAAGCTTCAGAAGGCTGGCTATGGCATCGACGACTTGATCACGCAGGCATGAGGAATTTGCACACGCTTGCGAAGAAGAAGCATGTCATTGGCATTGAGAATGTCAAATTCCTCAAGGATCACTTGTGTGGTGCCTGTGAAGCTAGGAAGATGACTAAGGCCAAGCATCCAGCGAAGACTATCATGACCACCACTCGACCATTTGAATTTCTTCACATGGATCTCTTCGGTCCTAATCATTATTCTGCTGTGACTAATGATGCATCTCTATATGGATTTTGTTATTGTTGATGATTATTCTCGGTGCACATGGGTACACATTGTTACTTACAAACATGAAGTGCAGGAAGTCTTCAAACGATTTTCCTCGAGGGCTTCAACCAACTTTGGTGTGAAGATAAAGCACATCAGGAGTGACAATGGAACTGAGTTCAAGAATTCCGGTCTTAATGACTATCTTGATGAACTTGGTATTACTCATGAGTTATCTGCTCCTTATACTCCTCAGCAAAATGGCGTCGTGGAGCGCAAGAACAAAAGTCTTGTTGAGATGGCGCACACTATGCTTGATGAATACAAAACGCCTCATCGTTTTTGGATTGATGCAATTGATACCGCGTGCCACATCATCAACAGAGTATATCTTCACAAATTCTTCAAGAAGACTGCCTATGAACTCCTCACTGACAAGAAACCCAATGTGAGTTATTTCAAAGTCTTCGGTGCTAAATGTTGGATTAGGGATCCTCATCACAATGCTAAATTCGCACCGAAAGCACATGAAGGTTTTATGCTTGGTTACGGAAAGGACTCTCACACCTACAGGGTCTTCAACATCGCTCTTCACAAGACTGTTGAAACTATAGATGTGCGGTTCGATGAAACTAACGGCTCGCAAAGAGAGCACCTACCTTCTGTGATAGATGAACCAGCACCTGAAGATTCTATCAAGTTCAAGGCTACTGAGGATGTCATTCCTACCGAAGAATCTACTGAAAAATTCATTCCAGAATGCAAAGATCGTCGAGCTGATGTACCTAAGGAAAATGCTGAAGAAAATGGTGCTGAAGAAAATACTGATCAAATTCCTCGACGACAACCAGCTCATCCTCACGTTGCAAAAGAAGTGCAAGTTGAAAAGATGATCGATGACATTGAAGCACCAGGTCATCTCACCTGCTCAAAAGCTTCACATTTATCTAACTTTTGTGGGCACTATGCTTTTGTCTCTATCACAAAGCCCACCAAGGTAGATGAAGCATTTCTGGAGCCTGAATGGATTCAGGCCATGCAAGAAGAATTACATCAGTTCGAGCTCAACAATGTCTGGGAACTGGTCAAACGTCCAGATCCTCGCAAGCATAATATCATTGGCACAAAGTGGATCTACCGCAACAAGCAAGATGAAAATGGCCTTGTGGTGAGGAATAAGGCATGACTTGTAGCTCAAGGCTACACACAGGTTGAAGGAATTGATTTCGATGAAACTTTTGCACCTGTTGCTAGACTTGAGGCTATTCACATATTACTTGCTTATGCTAACGATCATAATATCACTTTATATCAAATGGATGTGAAAAGTGCATTCCTCAATGGTAAGCTTGAGGAAGAAGTATATGTTGCTCAACCCCCAGGTTTTGAAGATCCAAAGAATCCTGACAAAGTCTTCAGACTCAACAAGGCCCTCTATGGCCTCAAGCAGGCCCCTCAGGCGTGGTATGATACTTTGAAGGAGTTCTTTGTGAAGAATGGCTTCACACGCGGTTCACTCGACCCTACTGTCTTTACTAAATCTTATGATGGTGAACTGTTTGTGTGCCAAATATACGTTGATGATATCATCTTTGGTTGTACTGACCAACGTTATAGTGATGAATTTGCCTATATGATGAGTGAAGAATATCAAATGTATATGATGGGAGAGTTGAAATTCTTCTTAGGTCTTAAAATTCGTCAACAACACAATGGCATATTCATATCTCAGGAGAAATACCTCAAGGATGTTCTGAGGAAATTCGGCATGCAAGATTGCAAAGGAGTCAAAATTCCTATGCCCACAAATGGTCATCTATGCACTGATGAAAATGGTATTGAGTTCGATCACAAGGTATACTGCTCCATGATTGGTTTTTTATTGTACTTATGAGCATCTAGGCCAGATATAATGCTTAGTGTTTGCATGTGTGCCCGATTTCAAGCTACACCGAAGGAATCACACCATAAGGCTGTGAAGCATATTCTTCGATATCTAGCTTACACACCAACACTAGGATTATGGTACCCTAAGGGCTCTACTTTTGATCTCATTGGATATTCTGACTCTGACTATGCTGGTGATCGTGTGGACCGCAAGTCAACATCTAGTACTTGTCATTTCCTCAGACGATCTTTGGTCTGTTGGTCCTCGAAGAAACAGAACTGCGTATCTCTGTCTACTGCTGAAGCTGAGTACATTGCTGCTGGTTCTTGCTGTGCTCAATTGCTGTGGATGAAGCAAACTCTCAAGGACTACTGCATCAACATGAAGAATGTGCCTCTCTACTGTGACAATGAGAGTGCCATCAGGATTGCTCACAACCTAGTTCAACACTCGAAGACAAAGGACATTCAGATTCGTCATCATTTTCTTTGTGATCATGTGTTGAAGGGCGACATTTCTATTGAGCATGTGAAGACTAAAGAACAGCTAGCCGATATCTTTACAAAGCCCTTGGATGAGAAGAGATTTAGCAAGTTGCGGTGTGAGCTAAATATCTTAGAGTCTTCGAATGTTCTTTGAAAAGGACACTCATCCTAACACTTATGCAAAATTGATGACTTAGATGTGCAACACATGAAGAAACGTTTTTCTACAATCAATGAAGAATAACACTCTAAGTGTGAAGAAATTAATGAAGAATTTGATTCTCAGAACCCTACGACAATTGTATGCGGTGTCTGAAATCATCATTCTTATACGGTGGGTCACGCCACCACCAAAGTTGAAAATCTTCAATTTTAGTTTTTCCTCAGTTTTGAAATTCTTAAGTTTTTCAAATTCTTCAACTTTGCAAAATCTTCACTGTTTCCGTCATTTTTCTTCATTGTCTATATATATATGGGTTTATGTCCTCTACAACATTCACTTATAGCTATTTCTTCAAGTTGCATTTTCTGCTAAGTGAATGTGATCGGACCCTCCCCCCTCTATGCTATACTCAACCCAATCTATTCACAAATTCTTCATGTGCGTTCTATTTGAAACTCGTTCAAAATCTTCACTGTGTCCTGTTAGCTGAAGAAATTGCGAACGGAACTTTAAAACTAATCTTATCCAAATTTTTGGTTTTGCCGCTCAAACCGTCCCGTATCCCACGATAGACTTATCTATTCACCCACGATCTAACACGATCTCCACTTTTCAGTACGTGGGTGACACATGTCAAGCGAATGAGAAGGGCCAGGGGCACGTTCGTCCTAAATCTTCGGGCGAACAGTTTTTCACTGCGACTATAAATACCCCCTCACCCTTCCTCACTTCCTTTACTCCGCTCTACCGCTCTCTCTCTCGCTCAAGCTTCTCAAACCCTAGCGCCGCCGCTACTCCATCGTCGCTGGTGAGGAAGAGCTTCACTGCCTCGACCTCGTCGCCGTCGTACTCACACCGACCGTGGAAATCTTCACTCCGCCGCCGCTGTAGCTGTCTTCCTCCGCCAAGTTAGGGAGTGGAAGATCTGAACTGACGAGCTTCAAATCTACACTTCTCAGTTCGTCGTGTTCTTCATCAAGGGTAATGAAAAGTTACTTTTACTGCCCTCTTTGATTCAAATTTTCTCCACAAAATCTTCAAAGGTGTTTTATTCTTCAAAACCTCACACACAAAACACCTCACTAGTTATCTGTTCTTGATTCGTTTCCCTAAGCATCATTTTTCTTCAAGATTCCTCAATTGTGTGGATCGTCGATCTATACAACTCTGGAACCTAAGACAAAGTACGCTTAGTGAAATTCTTCAAGACTCATCTGGTCAATTTCCTCAAACTTGTTCATTTTGAAAACCTTCTGAGAACGCATATGACCTCTTCAAATTCCTCGCAACTATACTCTGTTCACAGGTACTCATGTCCGTTGCTGAATCACTAGGTTCTCATCAACTTAACTCATTTGCAGCGTTCCTCGAAGAAAAGTTGCATACTTCTTTAGAGAATTCGATTGTTCAAATTCCTCAACTAAAGAATATGGCAGAAGGTAAGAAACCATAGAAAGGAGGAAAGAAGCTTGAGGTCATGACTGCATTTGAAATACCTGAGAACATCTATGCTGACTATTGCACACCTAATGAGGCCAAGTTCGGAAAGGAGAACAAAAATCAGCGCAAGGTGCGCATACAGAGGATTGAAAGGAGATGGGCAAGAGAATGGAGGGAGTACAGCTATGTAACTCCAAAGTATATGAAGAGATTCGCTCTAAATCCTCCATGCCCAAGAGCTCCATTGGCACCTGGTCAAGAAGCTGATCCCACCAGCATCAAGCGCAGTGAGGATTTTCCTGAAGAATGGGCCAAACGCCAAGCCAAGTTGGCAAGACAAGCCAAAGAAGCAGTGAGGAAATTTAATGAAGACTCTGCTGCTGCTGCTGCCACAAAGGCCTCTGTCAGGCCTAGAAAATCAATTGCAAAGAAGCCCGCTCTCAAGCCAAGTGCTTCATCAACTGTGCCCTCACGGCCAAGTTCCTCAGCAATGCCCTCACGGCCAGAATCTTCAAAGCCCTCACGGCCAATTTCTTCAAAGCCCTCACGGCCAATTCCTCATGCTACTCCTGCTCCTCCAAAGTCCTCAGTTGCTCCAGCAAAGTCCTCAACACCTGTACATCTCGCCACATGCCAAAGGACTGCAGGCATCTCTATTGCCTCTGGTATCTCAGCAAGTTCCTCAGTTGCACCAAATTCTTCATCAGGCCCCACTCTGCTGAAGACAAAGGCCACTGCTGGACGAGGTCCTCGGCCTAGTCCGAAGAAGAAACAAGTTGCCTTCCAAGTGCCATCTGACGATGAAGCTGACGATGACATACTTGCAGAAATCATCAGAGACAGGCAAGAAATGGCCGCTAGAGCCAAAGGTACAAATGTGCCACTACTTTTGGATCCAAAGGTGATCCTTGACTACATTGATCTCTGGCACAAGGACCCAAACACTCCTATGCCTGATTTTCATTTGAATCCGGGCCAAAGTCACGTGCTGACCCATTTCATCAATGAAGAGAAATGGAAATTTGAGAAGGCCAGGCAGATCAAGAAGGCTCAGTTAAGGAAAGAGAAGTTCCTGAGGAACAACGTTGTCAAAATGACAACTGATGAACTCCTCATGATCTAGTCTGAAATCAAAGCCCTCAGCGATGATTTCAATGCTTATTATGTTGATTGTCAAGGAGCCAAAGTTAGGTTCGTTAAACAGACTGAGAAGTTCACCAATGTTGCAGACCCATCGCAACAAGAAATTCCTCAAGCTGAAGCCTCTACTCAGCAAACTGAAGAACATGCCAGCACCGCTGATGACTTTCAGGCTGCTGATGAAAATGCTAGTTCCAGGGCTGATGACTCCATTCCAGCCGCTGAAGACATTGCCAGGGCATCCACTAGTGGTGCGCTGGAAGAAAATGAAGATGTCAGGGCAACTGCTTCAGTTGCGCCTGAGGAAATACAAACAGATTCCTCAGCTCCTCCTGCACCTACCCCAACTCCTACCCTTCTAGCTGCATCAGATGTGAGGAAGACCAAGGCTGCAGAGAAAGCTACAGTGAAGAAAAGGAAAGCATCATCTGCTTCAGATTCTTCAGCTCCAAAGAAAATGAAGACTATGACCAGCTCACTTGAGAATCCAATTGATGATGTTCCGATTTCCTCCATGCCATCAAAGGACCTTGTTCCTTATGGTGAAGAATATGTGATCCCTAGCGGATCTGATGAAGAAAATCATTCTGCTGCTTCGTCAGAGCAGATTGATGAAGAAATTGAAGTGCATGCGATCCCTTCAACACCTATTGCTTCCTCGCCCATGCCTCAGTTCACAGCTGAAGAAATTGAAGATGAAGACGTGGATATCGGATGCACCACGCCTGTGATGAATGATGACTTTTGGGAAAGTCAGCATCCCAATTCTCCACACTTCACCCCACTACAGAAAATACCTCAGTCCCCTGCACCAACCGTTCAAATGGGCTCTGAAGAAACTCATCCCAACTCATCTGTGAATGAAGAAATTCCAGCCACTAGTGCTGAAGAAACTGCTACTGCAGATACTTTGAACATGCAGACTGCCACTGAAGAGGAACCAGAAATTCCTCAGCCTGAAGAACCGGAGATTGTGATTCCTGAGGTTGTGATGCAACTCACTGACACTCATGTGCCCAAACCAAAGGATCCATTCTCAAAGAAGCAAAATTTCAAGGCTGCTGATTTCTTCAACGAGCATGTGTTCTTCACTGACTATAATCCCTATGATTCTGCTCGCATAAGGAAGAGGCGTTTCTGGACTGCTAGTCAAGCAAATTTCTATTCCTATGTGCTATTCGACAAAGACAAAGTCTTCGATCATGCACACATTCCTCACGTGGACATGGAATCTCTACCATGCTTCGAGCCAGTCCTCAGTGTTCTTCACGATGCTGGATTACTGAATTTCTGCACTGACATCTGTGATTGGAATGAAGAACTCATTCTTCAATTCCATGCAATGCTGCACATCACAGGAAATTCTGAAGATGTGAACTCATGGGTGCTGGACTGGATGTCAGAAAATACTCACTACAAGGCACCAGCAACTGAATTGCTTCGTGCCCTCCCACTCAGTCCTCCCCTTGATGGTTCTCGTTGCATCTACAATGAACCTGAGCTTACAAATCATTACATGCAAGTGCTGATGAAGCCTTTGAAGCCAGGGCAGGCCCCACGAACCAAATTCCTCGTCAGGGAATTACTGTATGTGCCTCGGACTGTCTATCGCATTCTGACGAAGACAATGAGTCCAATCAAAGGCCACGACTCAAATGAAGAAGTCGTTGGCATCATGAAGAATATGCTTTTCAATATCATTCATGGCGCTCCCCTCAACTTCCATGATTTCTTCATGAAGACTCTGGCAAATATTGTTATGTCACCGTTTGAGCTGAAGCCTTATGCGCCATGGATTATGAAGTTCATCAGGTCAAGGTCTTCACTCAACTACAAGGCTGATACTCTGAACCATGGCAGTTTCTTGCCTCCAATTGAAGTCCTCAAACGGACATTTTCCTCAGCTGATGACAAAGGCAAGGCAACTGTTGTGATAGATGAAGGCATTCGTCCATTGGATGGTCAATTTCACAAGGCTGCATCCTACTCCACCAATGATGACTCTGCCACACATGATTCTGCCGCCAACACCTCTGCCGAGCAAATTCCTCATGCCACAGCACCCAGGGTGATGATTGATCATGAGTTACTCCTCAGTCTTCATCGGAAAGTTGATCGCAATCATAAATGGGTCAAGCGTCAGTTTGGTTCAATTCTTTACAACATGACCTCAACCCACAATGCAGTGAAGAAAAAACCAATACTACCTCCATGAAACCTTCAACCGTACCTGGGCTGTTCTATCTCATATCTACAGCGCAGAAGATCTGAAGAGCATGGGTCTCAAGGAAGAATTTGACTGCTCTGCACCTCCACCGAAGAAATTCAAGAAGGTCAAGGTTCCTTCCTTGGTGGCCAGCTCCTATTCTTCATCACGCGACACTGATGAAAATGAAGACTTGGACGACACTGCGGCAGGCCCTACTATGACAACCGACCCCAGCAACGCTGGCGCTCCTCCATCAACTTGATATTCTTCAGGGGTGTTAGTCCTCAGTTTCGATCCTTTTGGTCATTCAATGACAAAGGGGGAGAAATCTGAGTTAGTCTTCAAGCGGGTCTATTATATGGGCGTTTTTTTGCTAAGTTACAACTCTCGCTCTTCTGAAACTTTTATTGGATCGAGTTGTAATCTTGAAACCGATGGTGCTCTGATACTTTTGATGCACTATGCTCTGATTCTGCATGCTTGTTCCTCGTTAATATTATTGCACGCATGCTGAATTTCTTCAGGCACCATATTTCATCATGCATCTCAAATTCTTCATATTATATGTCAAATGCATGTATGAATTACAAGATATAGGGGGAGATCTCCATGATTCAACTCTTCAAGTGTGCATTGCTTCAAAAGCAAATTCCTCACCATGCACATCTTCAGGGGGAGTTCTTCTATATCTTGCAACCAAATTCCTCAATATCAGTACTTACAGTTCATATGTTTATCCCCGTTGAAAACTTAACCTATATTGTCATCAATCACCAAAAAGGGGGAGATTGTAAGTGCATCTAGTGCCCCTTAGTGATTTTGGTGTATTGAAGACTTATAGGTTAAGGGACTAATGTGTTTATGAGTGTACACAGGTCTATAAGTCTATGAGGATTTTGATATTTACAAAGAAAGTCGAACCCTAAAAATGAATAACTTCGACTGAAGATTTTGGTATTCCTGAAGACTTTCATGAAGACTTTGAAAGTGAAGAAATTGGTGTGTCCGTGAAGACTTGATATTCATGCAAGGAATATGAAGCTTGAAGACTTTCGTTTTCATAGTCTTGTTTTTCTCTTTCTTGAGTCATAGGAAACACCGTACTGTTAAAGGGGGTCGAGGAAATACTAAGGAAAAATTTCCATGTGATGCTCAACTCAAAATCCTACACCTACCAATCCATTCGAGTGAAGCCATTGGAAATCTCATACAGTTCAGTCAATTTCTTCAGTGACAGAGACGAAGTTCTTCTGGTCGCTGAGGAATTTGTTCTGATTGACGAGTTAGGAATTCGCCAGTGCGGATTGCCTACACAGTGAGGAACATGATAACCCTGAGGAATTTGAGAGTCAAAATTCCGACCGTTGCTGTGCTGCGCGCCAGCTGTCCCAAAATATCTTATCCACCTAACGGTCATATCATTGAAGGGCATTTATGTCTTATCATGTCGGGCTGCTCCCTAGGCTATAAATAGCCGCCCCCTACAACCACTAGCTGGTTGGCTTCTCCGAGAGAAACTGACACTTGTCATTTGAGAGCAACCCATCCTCCGAGGACTTTGAGCGAAAATCATCGAGTGAGGAAAATCCAAACCCAAACACCCACGAATCCAAAGTGATTGAGCATCACTGAAGGGATTGATCCTGCGTGGATCCGACGCTTGTTACCTTTGAAGACTGTGCTTCTTCCAGACGGTTAGGCGTCATGGTCTAGAGCATCCAAGAGGAATTGTGGATCACCGAGTGACCGAAGTCTGTGAAGGTTTGGAAGTCGCCTGAAGACTTACCACGAGTGATTGGACGAGGTTTGTGTGACCTTAGTTCAAGGAGAATACGGTGAGGACTTGGTGTCCTGAGCAGCGTGCTCAGCGACTGGGTGTCTGGGACTGTGTGTCCTCGAGTTTAAATACTCAGCCGCTCCAACCAGACGTACAACTGAGACAGCAGTTGGAACTGGTCTACCAAATCATTGTCTTCACCAACCTTACTAGTTCTATCTCCTCAACTCATTCATTTCCTCATTACTGTGTTGAGTGTTTGTTCATATCTGTGTTTGAAGACTTTGACTGAAGACTTTCTCAATTTCCTCAGTTCAATTTCTTCAGTCTATTTGTCTTCATCTTGTGTTATCCTGTGTTTACGCTTTCTGTACTCTATGTTTGTCTTCATTTCATCATGATGACCATGTGTGTATTCTTTCATGCTTACTTCTGAGTACTTATTCCGCTGCAAGTAGTTCTTCGCTAAGGAATTTCCTCACTGGCAAATTCCTCAGTGAAGAATTCATAAAAATCGCCTATTCACCCCCTCTAGTCGATATAACGCACTTTCAATTGGTATCAGAGCAAGGTACTCCCTTGTTCTGTGTGATTTTGGTTTAACCACCTGGAGTTCTAGTATGTCGACTGCAGGATCGAGGAACGTTTCCTGCCCCATATTTGACGGTCATGAGTATCCTCGGTGGAAGGCCATGATGAAAAAGCGACTGATGGCTATGGACAGCGAACTATGGACCGTCACCGAGATCGGTCTTACCGATCTATGCAAGATGGCTAAGGCTGATGACATTCGTAAGTATACACTACTTAACCTCACATCGAAGGATGTCATCTGCTCTAGTTTGTCCCGAAATCAGTTCAGGAACGTCATGCATCTTAATCACGCGAAGCTAATCTGGGAACGTCTCTCTGAGGTCTATGAAGGTCATCGGACTCATCATGATCCTTGGTTTGAGGATTACAAGGAATCTCTCAATGCGATGACATTCGAACTAGAATCATCATCGTCTACCCCCTGCCTTATGGCTAACGGTGCTGAGGTAACCGAATCCTACCTATCCGAATCTAGTGATGATGAATCTGGCGATGAATTTGGACCTAGCTATGTCAAACTTGCTTCCTTTCCCATAAACAACAAAGAGCCTTGGAAAAAGTTCACTACATGCTAAATAAGAGCGATGATATGTTGGGTGAAGAAATGGATCAGTCAAAAGCCTTGGCTGAAAGTCTTCAGGGACTCCATTCCAAGTTTGACGACCTTCAAGGTCATCATAACGCTCTCTTATCTGATCACGACAAGCTTTCTCTTGAACTTCTTCAAAGAAAGCAAGATCTTGAGAAGCTAAGAGTGAGTTATGAAGATCTTCAGAAGGAGCGCGATTCATTACTTGCTCAACAAATGAGCGCTACTAAGGAAGAATTTGATCCCCCATGCTTAAAGTGCATTGAATGTGAATCTGCTAATTCTTCACCTGAATGTTCAAATGCTTCAAATGTTACAAATTCTTCACCTGCCTCTGCTATCACTAATTCCTCATCTGAGGACATTGCTAGTATCACTGACAATACAGGACTGAAGGAATTGTATATGACAGGCATGTACAAAAGCCTCAAAGGGCATCAGACTCTTTGTGATGTGCTTAAAAAGCAGATCCTCAACAGAAACCCTAGGAAAGAGGGTATTGCCTTTGAGAGGAAACTCAATGCTGATGGAACATATTGGAAGCTTGAGCAGTACCCCAAAACCTCATGGGTTGCTGCAAAGGGACCTCCAGTTGATCCATCTAACTTATCTGGCTTTACATGTGAATCTCCTCATTCTTCTGATGAGTCATTTGACTCCAACTATAAACTGTCCAAAAATCAGAATGGTGAAGTATTTGCAAGATATGTTGGCACTAACTGCAGGAACGGTTCCCCTATGAAGAAAATCTAGGTTCCCAAAAGTTATGTTGAAATTCTTCAGGTGAATGTCCTCATGACACCACTAGTGAAGAATAGGAACCCCAGATCAAAGTCTTCATATGGACCAAATTCTTCATATGGATCGAAGTCCTCATACGGACCAAATTCCTCACATGGATCAAATTCCTCAAAAGGATCAAAATCCTCATATGAACATCATCGTGCTAACGACTCTGTTTCGCAGGGTAGAGCTAAGGGCTATGAATATGTGCATTATTCTTCAAATCATTATGTTCATAAGTCCTCGAAGAATTTCTCTGCTTATTCATATGCTTACCCTAACCCCTCTTATGTGAAACGAAGTGGACTGGCATCCATGCCACCTTTCTCATATGGTGCTCGCAGAGTGATGAACTCTTTGCCACCCCTTCAGATGTGGGTGGTGAAGAAAAAGAACTAATCTCTTATGCAGGGTCAGGTCTCCAGTCGTGCTCAAAATGACTGAAGAATTTGCTGGAGACCTGAACAGTGCCTGAAAGGACGCAGGCTAATCATGATGAAATGAACTTTCATTTCACACGTCCTCACACTGCTTATCTGTGCTATTGCTTGATGAAATTGAACTGATGATACTGATGTCATATTCTTCACTGATGAAGTATATGAGTTTGTAAGCTGCACTAATTCATCTGCAGGATGATCAACCCAAAGCAAATGAGTGGGTCCTCGATAGTGGATGTACAAATCACATGACTGGTGACAAGAATCTATTGATGGATGCTCCCTTAAAACCGTCACATCTGAAGCATATCATCTTCGCTGACAAAGGCAAAAGTCAGGTATTGGGTCTAGGTAAGGTTGCGATATCTAAGGACATACACATGGACAAAGTCATGCGTGTCGAGTCCTTAGGATACAACCTCATGTCTGTCTCAATGCTTTGTGATCTTGATATGGTTGTTGTCTTTGGAAAGTATCGTTGTGTTGTGATCATGGAAGCTGACAATTCCAAAGTCTTTGAAGGCTTTAGGAGAGGAGACTTGTACATTGTTGATTTCTCTACAGGACCACAACCCGCCGTGTGCTTACTTGCAAAAGCTTCAGAAGGCTGGCTATGGCATCGACAACTTGGTCACGCAGGCATGAGGAATTTGCACACGCTTGCGAAGAAGAAGCATGTCATTGGCATTGAGAATGTCAAATTCCTCAAGGATCACTTGTGTGGTGCCTGTGAAGCTGGGAAGATGACTAAGGCCAAGCATCCAGCGAAGACTATCATGACCACCACTCGACCATTTGAATTGCTTCACATGGATCTCTTTGGTCCTAATCATTATTCTGCTGTGTCTAATGATGCATCTCTATGTGGCTTTGTTATTGTTGATGATTATTCTCGGTGCACATGGGTACACATTGTTACTTACAAACATGAAGTGCAGGAAGTCTTCAAACGATTTTCCTCGAGGGCTTCAACCAACTTTAGTGTGAAGATCAAGCACATTAGGAGTGACAATGGAACTGAGTTCAAGAATTCCGGTCTTAATGACTATCTTGATGAACTTGGTATTACTCATGAGTTATCTACTCCTTATACTCCTCAGCAAAATGGCATCGTGGAGCGCAAGAACAGAAGTCTTGTTGAGATGGCGCACACCATGCTTGATGAATACAAAACGCCTCATCGTTTTTGGATTGATGCAATTGATACCGCGTGCCACATCATCAACAGAGTATATCTTCACAAATTCTTCAAGAAGACTGCCTATGAACTCCACACTGACAAGAAACCCAATGTGAGTTATTTCAAAGTCTTCGGTGCTAAATGTTGTATTAGGGATCCTCATCACAATGCTAAATTCGCACCGAAAGCACATGAAGGTTTTATGCTTGGTTACGAAAAGGACTCGCACACCTACAGGGTCTTCAACATCGCTCTTCACAAGACTGTTGAAACTGTAGATGTGCGGTTCGATGAAATTAATGGCTCGCAAAGAGAGCACCTACCTTCTGTGATAGATGAACCAGCACCTGAAGATTCTATCAAGTTCAAGGCTACTGAGGATGTCATTCCTACCGAAGAATCTACTGAAAAATTCATTCCAGAACGCGAAGATCGTCGAGCTGATGTACCTGAGGAAAATGCTGAAGAAAATGGTGCTGAAGAAAATACTGATCAAATTCCTCGACGACAACCAGCTCATCCTCACGTTGCAAAAGAAGTGCAAGTTGAAAAGATGATCGATGACATTGAAGCACCAGGTCATCTCACCTGCTCAAAAGCTTCACATTTATCTAACTTTTGTGGGCACTATGCTTTTGTCTCTATCACAAAGCCCACTAAGGTAGATGAAGCATTTCTGGAGCCTGAATGGATTCAGGCCATGCAAGAAGAATTACATCAGTTCGAGCTCAACAATGTCTGGGAACTGGTCAAACGTCCAGATCCTCGCAAGCATAATATCATTAGCACAAAGTGGATCTACCGCAACAAGCAAGATGAAAATGGCCTTGTGGTGAGGAATAAGGCATGACTTGTAGCTCAAGGCTACACACAGGTTGAAGGAATTGATTTCGATGAAACTTTTGCACCTATTGCTAGACTTGAGGCTATTCACATATTACTTGCTTATGCTAACGATCATAATATCACTTTATATCAAATGGATGTGAAAAGTGCATTCCTCAATGGTAAGCTTGAGGAAGAAGTATATGTTGCTCAACCCCCAGGTTTTGAAGATCCAAAGAATCCTGACAAAGTCTTCAGACTCAACAAGGACCTCTATGGCCTCAAGCAGGCCCCTCGGGCATGGTATGATACTTTGAAGGAATTCTTCGTGAAGAATGGCTTCACACGCGGTTCACTCGACCCTACTCTCTTTACTAAATCTTATGATGGTGAACTGTTTGTGTGCCAAATATATGTTGAGGATATTATCTTTGGCTGTACTGACCAACGTTATAGTGATGAATTTGCCTATATGATGAGTGAAGAATATCAAATGTCTATGATGGGAGAGTAGAAATTCTTCTTAGCTCTTCAAATTCGTCAACAGCACAATGGCATATTCATATCTTAGGAGAAATACCTCAAGGATGTTCTGAGGAAATTCGGCATGCAAGATTGCAAAGGAGTCAAAATTCCTATGCCCACAAATGGCCATCTATGCACTGATGAAAATAGTATTGACTTCGATCACAAGGTATACCGCTCCATGATTGGTTCTTTATTGTACTTATGTGCATCTAGGCCAGATATAATGCTTAGTGTTTGCATGTGTGCCCGATTTCAAGCTACACCGAAGGAATCACACCATAAGGCTGTGAAGCATATTCTTCGATATCTAGCTCACACACCAACACTAGGATTATGGTACCCCAAGGGCTCTAATTTTGATCTCATTGGATATTCTGACACTGACTATGCTGGTGATCGTGTGGACCGCAAGTCAACATCTGGTACTTGTCATTTCCTCGGACGATCTTTGGTCTGTTGGTCCTCGAAGAAACAGAACTGTGTATCTCTGTCTACTGCTGAAGCTGAGTACATTGCTGCTGGTTCTTGCTGTGCTCAATTGCTCTGGATGAAGCAAACTCTGAAGGACTACGGCATCAACATGAAGAATGTGCCTCTCTACTGTGACAATGAGAGTGCCATCAGGATTGCTCACAACCCAGTTCAGCACTCGAAGACAAAGCACATTCAGATTCGTCATCATTTTCTTCATGATCATGTGTTGAAGGGCGACATTTCTATTGAGCATGTGAAGACTGAAGAACAGCTAGCCGATATCTTTACAAAGCCCTTGGATGAGAAGAGATTTAGCAAGTTGCGGTGTGAGCTAAATATCTTAGAGTCTTCGAATGTTCTTTGAAAAGGACACTCATCCTAACACTTATGCAAAATTGATGACTTAGATGTGCAACACATGAAGAAACGTTTTTCTTCAATCAATGAAGAATAACACTCTAAGTGTGAAGAAATTAATGAAGAATTTGATTCTCAGAACCCTACGACAATTGTACGTGGTGTCTGAAATCATCATTCTTATACGGTGGGTCACGCCACCACCAAAGTTGAAAATCTTAAATTTGAGTTTTTCCTTAGTTTTGAAATTCTTCAGTTTTTCAAATTCTTCAACTTTGCAAAATCTTCACTGTTTCCGTCGTTTTTCTTCATTGGCTATATATATATATATATATATATGGGTTTATGTCCTCTACACCATTCACTTATAGCTATTTCTTCAAGTTGCATTTTCTGCTAAGTGAATGTGATCGGACCCTTCCCCCTCTATGCTATACTCAGCCCAATCTATTCACAAATTATTCATGTGCATTCTATTTGAAACTCGTTCAAAATCTTCACTGTGTCCTGTCAGCTGAAGAAATTGCGAACGGAAGTTTAAAACTATTCTTATCCAAATTTTCGGTTTTGCCGCTCAAACCGTCCCGTATCCCACGATAGACTTATCTATTCACCCACGATCTAACACGATCTCCACTTTTCAGTACGTGGGTGACACATGTCAAGCGAATGAGAAGGGCCAGGGGCACGTTCGTCCTAAATCTTCAGGCGAACAGTTTTTCACTGCGACTATAAATACCCCCTCACCCTTCCTCACTTCCTTTACTCCGCTCGACCGCTCTCTCTCTCACTTGAGCTTCTCAAACCCTAGCGCCGCCGCTAATCCATCGTCGCCGGTGAGGGAGAGCTTCACTGCCTCGACCTCGTCGCCGTCGTACTCACGCCGACCGCGGAAATCTTCACTCCGCCGCCGCCATAGCTGTCTTCCTCCGCCAAGTTAGGGAGTGGAAGATCTGAACTAATGAGCTTCAAATCTACACTTCTCAGTTCGTCGTGTTCTTCATCAAGGGTAAATAAAAGTTACTTTTACTGCCCTCTTTGATTCAAATTTTCTCCACAAAATCTTCAAAGGTGTTTTATTCCTCAAAACCTCACACACAGAACACCTCACTAGTCATCTGTTCTTGATTCGTTTCCCTAAGCATCATTTTTCTTCAAGATTCCTCCATTGTGTGGATCGTCGATCTATACAACTCTGGAACCTAAGACAAAGTATGCTTAGTGAAATTCTTCAAGACTCATCTGGTCAATTTCCTCAAACTTGTTCATTTTGAAAACCTTCTGAGAACGCATATGACCTCAAATTCCTCGCAACTATACTCTGTTCACAGGTACTCATGTCCGCTGCTGAATCACTAGGTTCTCATCAACTCAACTCATTTGCAGCGTTCCTCAAAGAAAAGTTGCATACTTCTTCAGAGAATTCGATTGTTCAAATTCGTCAACTGAAGAATATGGCAGAAGGTAAGAAACCACAGAAAGGAGGAAAGAAGCCTGAGGTCATGACTGCGTTTGAAATACCTGAGAACATCTATGCTGACTATTGCACACCTAATGAGGCCAAGTTCAGAAAGGAGAACAAAAATCAGCGCAAGGTGCGCATACAGAGGATTGAAAGGAGATGGACAAGAGAATGGAGGGAGTACAGATATGTAACTCCAAAGTATATGAAGAAATTCGCTCTAAATCCTCCATGCCCAAGAGGTCCATTGGCACCTGGTCAAGAAGCTGATCCCACCAGCATCAAGCGCGGTGAGGATTTTCCTGAAGAATGGGCCAAACACCAAGCCAAGTTGGCAAGACAAGCCAAAGAAGCAGTGAGGAAATTTAATGAAGACTCTGCTGCTGCTACTGCCACAAAGGCCTCTGTCAGGCCTAGAAAATCAATGGCAAAGAAGCCCGCTCTCAAGCCAAGTGCTTCATCAACTGTGCCCTCACGGCCAAGTTCCTCAGCAATGCCCTCACGGCCAGAATCTTCAAAGCCCTCACGGCCAATTTCTTCAAAGCCCTCACGGCCAATTCCTCATGCTACTCCTGCTCCTCCAACGTCCTCAGTTGCTCCAGCAAAGTCCTCAACACCTGTACATATGGCCACATGCCAAAGGACTGCTGGCATCTCTATTGCCTCTGGTATCTCAGCAATTTCCTCAGTTGCACCAAATTTTTCATCAGGCCCCACTCTGCTGAAGACAAAGGCCAGTGCTGGACGAGGTCCTCGGCCTAGTCCGAAGAAGAAACAAGTTGCCTTCCAAGTGTCATCTGACGATGAAGCTGATGATGACGAACTTGCAGAAATCATCAGAGACAGGCAAGAAACGGCCGCTAGAGCCAAAGGCACAAATGTGCCACTACTTTTGGATCCAAAGGTGATCCTTGACTACATTGATCTCTGGCACAAGGACCCAAACACTCCTATGCCTGATTTTGATTTGACTCCCGGCCAAAGTCACGTGCTGACCCATTTCATCAATGAAGAGAAATGGAAATTTGAGAAGGCCAGGCAGATCAAGAAGGCTCAGTTAAGGAAAGAGAAGTTCCTGAGGAACAACGTTGTCAAAATGACAACTGATGAACTCCTCACCATCCAGTCTGAAATCAAAGCCCTCAGCGATGATTTCAATGCTTATTATGCTGATTGGCAAGGAGCCAAAGTCAAGTTCGTTAAACTGACTGAGAAGTTCACCAATGTTGCAGCCCCATCGCAACAAGAAATTCCTCAAGCTGAAACCTCTACTCAGCAAACTGAAGAACATGCCAGCACCGCTGATGACTTTCAGGCTGCTGATGAAAATGCTAGTTCCAGGGATGATGACTCCATTCCAGCCGCTGAAGACATTGCCAGGGCATCCACTAGTGGTGCGTCGGAAGAAAATGAAGAAGTCAGGGCAACTGCTTCAGTTGCGCCTGAGAAAATACAATCAGATTCCTCGGCTCCTCCTGCACCTACCCCAACTCCTACCCTCCCATCTGCATCAGATGTGAGGAAGACCAAGGCTGCAGAGAAAGTTGCAGTGAAGAAAAGGAAAGCATCATCTGCTTCAGATTCTTTAGCTCCGAAGAAAATGAAGACTATGACCAGCTCACTTGAGAATCCAATTGATGATGTTCCGATTTCCTCCATGCCATCAAAGGACCTTGTTCCTTATGGTGAAGAATATGTGATCCCTAGCGGATCTGATGAAGAAAATCATTCTGCTACTTCGTCAGAGCAGATTGATGAAGAAATTGAAGTAGATCTGATCCCTTCAACACCTGTTGCTTCCTCGCCGATGCCTCAGTTCACAGCTGAAGATATTGAAGATGAAGACGTGGATATTGGATGCACCACGCCTGTGATGAATGGTGACTTTTGGGAAAGTCAGCATGGGATATATATACCCACGGGTGAGATTTTGGAAATTTCTTCAAACTCCTCAGCCCGCGCGTATCCTGCTCTGCCACCTCGGGTCTCCGGATCGTCTCCTCATCGCTAGCAGCCTCTCGCCGCTGGTCTCCATCGCCGTCAACGAATTTCTACCCCGCTGTTGCCGCCGTAGCGAACTCATTGCCGAATTAGGGTATGAGTTCGACCCATTGTGCTCTCCTTTTACCTCCGATTCTAAGCACAAGGTCAATGCCATGTTCTTTACCACGTATGAGATCAGTCTATCCAGAGAAAAACTCCACTAGATTAGATTAGATTCAAAAAATTAGGGTTAGGTTTCTACCAAACTCATCTTGGAGACTTGGACTGACTGAGTTGTAGAAATCGGTCTCACCGATTTGGCTTAGGCCATAGCACTTGCAGTTCTCGGTCTGACCGAAACTTACAAATCGGTGTGACCGAATTCAACTCTTTGTGAAACCCTAGCAATCTCGGAGTCACCGAACTGTGCCTCGGTCTGACCGAGTTCACTAGTTTAGACTCCAAAAGTTGCTTCGGTGTCACCGAGTTTAACAAATCGGTAGCTCCGAAATGCTTTCTGTGGAGAACTAAAACTAAGTTTTTGACTCGTCTATTTTGCAAAAACTCTGCACTTTGTGATGCTCATCTACTCTACCTCACCTATATCTATTCACAGGATCTGTTGTCAGTTTGCTTGCCAAGATGTCTGACCAGAGTGATAGCCAGAACAGATCTGAAGAGCAAGTGCAAATGAGTGAGGGCACTAGACCCTCTAGCAGCTATGATGAGGGCAGCAGGAGCACTCCAAGCAATTTGCCCAAGGCAGCCACTAGAACAGGGAAGAAGAGAACCTCAGACTCTGAGGATGAGGACTATGTGGCTGTTGAGGATGAGGCCACCTCAAGGAAGAAAGTGTTGAAGGAGTATGGCACTGCTGCTGCAACAAAGCCAGGTATGCACAAGAAAGCACCTGCCATGAGAGTCCCAACATCCAAGCTTTGGAAAGCAGCCTTGGAAGAGATAATGGAGCTCACTCTTGAACCCAAAGAAGCTAGAGAAGGCAACAAGAGCTTGGAGAGGATCATAGAGACAAAGTTTTATGATCTTGATCTGAAGGTCACTAAGATACAGAAATCAGTTGAGCAGCTCCATGAGGAAGCAGAAGAGAGGAAAGGGAAGGCAACTACAGATGCTTTTTAGCGAGTGCCAAGAGGTCAGAGGTCAGCTGCATTGCCAATACCAGATACTAGAGCTACATCATCTACACCAGCAGCTACAGCTTCAGTGCCACCTCCAGCAGCCACTCCAACAGCTCCAGCTACATCAACTGATGCCTTCGTCCTTGGAGTTCTCTCTACACCACCTCCCAAAGATCAAGCCTGAGAGACGCATATCACTATGCATTTTCAAACTTTTTGGTAACTTGTTGCCAATGGGGGAGAAATGTATAGATCATAGGCTTCGAGAGAGAGTGTTTTGCTTCTTTTGTATCTCTTGCTATTTGTTTGGTTGAACTCTATTGTGTGCTTATTTGATACTCTATGTATGCGTGTGAGATACTTGCATGATCATGTGTTTGATCATATGCTACTTTAGTGTTTGCTTGGATGACATTATCCTTTACATCCATATATGATCATTCACTTTGCTTGGTGATGAGTGCATGTTTTTAATTCATATCATTTTGAGCGCTTGACCAAGATGTATGTGACATGGAAGAGTAGCCCATGATCCTAATCGATTGTGCATTTACATTCAAAAGCAAATTTCAAATAATGCACAAATTTAGGGGGAGCTCTTGCTTATCACGTACTTCTCAAAGCGACGATGTATTTCAACCTTATTATCACTTGTCAAAGCTTTGATCTATATGTTGTCATCAATTACCAAAAAGGGGGAGATTGAAAGTGCAACTATCCCTGGGTGGTTTCGGTAATTCCTAACAACATATAGCTCATTGAACTAATGCCATTTCAACATAAATATTTCAGGAAAGTTCAATGATTGGCATGGCATGGATTAGGAATGTGGACCCCTCAAAATGCTAAGGACACATATTGGCTCAAGCTCAAGACTCTACATCTTACTTTTAGTGATCCAAGATCACATTTAGTCCATAGGAAAGCCAATACTATTAAAAGGGGATGAGGTGTTGCTTAGTGACTTACTTGCTCAAAATGCTTAGTGATGTGCTCCAAAGCCCTCAACCACTTTCTCATATCCGCATATGTCCCAAACCAAAAGCCAAACTCGGCCCCACCGATTTGATCTATCCGGCGCCACCGAGTTCACTTGACATAGCCACTGCCAAAAACCCTAGTCACTTCGGTCTCACCGATAGGGATCTTGTTCTCACCGAGATGGGATTGCAAACTCTTTATTTCCCTTCGTAATGTTTTGGTCTAAGCGAGATGGGTGATCGGTCCCACCGAGTTCGCAATGCAAACTCTCTGTTTCCCTTTCGTAATGTTTCGGTCACACCGAAATGAGCGAATCGGTCCCACCAAGATTGCGTGACCAACTCTCTGGTTAGCTTATTACCAAAATCGGTCCCACTGAGTTTGTGTAATCGGTCTCACTGAGATTATGTTATGCCCTAACCCTAATGAAATCGGTCCCACCGAGTTGACATGTCGGTCCCACCGAAAATCCTAACGTTCACATTTTGAAGTAAATCGGTCCGACCGAGTTTTCTGATTCGATCCCACCGAGTTTTGTAAATTGTGTGTAACGGTTAGATTTTGTGTGGAGGCTATATATACCCCTCCACCCACTCTTCATTCGTGGAGAAAGTCATCAGAACATGCCTACACTTGCAGCAATCATTTTTTGAGAGAGAACCACCTACTCATGTGTTGAGACCAAGATATTCCATTCCAACCGCATAAACCTTGATCTCTAGCCTTACCCAAGTTGCTTTCCACTCAAATCATCTTTCCACCAAATCCAAATCTGTGAGAGAGAGTTGAGTGTTGGGGAGACTATCATTTGAAGCACAAGAGCAAGGAGTTCATCATCAACACACCATCTATTACCTTTTGGAGAGTGGTGTCTCCTAGATTGGTTAGGTGTCACTTGGGAGCCTCCGTCTAGATTGTGGAGTTGAACCAAGGAGTGTGTACAGGTAAGGAGATCGCCTACTTCGTGAAGATCTACCCTAGTGAGACAAGTCCTTCGTGGGCGATGGCCATGGTGGGATAGACAAGGTTGCTTCTTCATGGACCCTTCATGGGTGGAGCCCTCCGTGGACTCGTGCAACTGTTAACCTTCGTGGGTTGAAGTCTCCATCAATGTGGATGTATGATAGCACCACCTATCGGAACCACGGATAAAAAATCTCCGTGTCTGCATTGCGTTTGCTCCCTCAAACTCCTCCCCTTTACCTTCGTGTGCAATGTCTTTACATTTCGCTGCTATACTCTTAGAATTGCATGTGTAGGTTGATTGCTTGACTTGTGCAAAGTTGCTAAAATCTGCCAAGACTTAAAATAGGAAAAGGCTAGATTTTTATTTGGTCAAGTAGTATAATCACCCCCTCTAGTCATACTTCCGATCCTATAGTAACATTGGATACTAGCATGAGTAGGATATGAACACCATGAACATAAATATCATAGAGGCTATGTTGGTTTTGATTCAACTACATGCATGAACATGTGCCAAGTCAAGCCACTCGAACATTCAGAGGAGGATACCATATCATCATACTATATCACAATCATTTTAACGCAATGTTGACATCCAAGGTAAATCATTATCCACTCCTAGCTACTTAAGCATGGCATGAGAAACTATAATCTCTAATTGTCATTAGAAACATATTTGATCATAATAGGCTGAATCATGGATACTAGGTTAAACATATTTACAAAAACAGAACAAGTTGAGTTCATACCCGTTTCTCTCTGCCCCAGCCAGTTCGTGAAATATCGTCATTATTGCCTTTCACTTGCACGACTGAATGATATGAAAATAATAATAGTGCAAGAGTGCCATGGACTAAGCTGAAATTTGCAAACGTTTTATTCAAGAGAAGAAGACAAGGTAACTTGGGCTCTGATACGGCTCCAACGTATCTATAATTTTTGATTGTTCCATGCTATTATATTACCCGTTTTGGATGTTTATGGGCTTTACTCTACACTTTTATATCATTTTTGGGGACTAACCTACTAACCGGAGGCCCAACCCGAATTGCTGTTTTTTTGCCTATTTCAGTGTTTCAAAGGAAAGGAATATCAAACGGAGTCCAAACGTAATGAAACCTTCGGGAGCAATCTTTTTGGAACAAACGCAATCCAGGAGACTTGGAGTGGACGTCAAGCAGCAAACGAGACGGCCACGAGGGCGCCCGGCGCACCCCCTGGGGGTGGGCGCGCCCCCCACCCTCGTTGGCCCCTCGAGCGTCAACCGACCTACTTCTTCCTCCTATATATATCCATGTACCCCGAAAACATCCAGGAGCACCACGAAAAACTATTTCCACCGCCGCAACCTTATGTATCCGCGAAATCCCATCTTGGAGCCTTCGTCGGCGCTGCGCCGAAGGGGGAATCGACCATGGAGGGCCTCTACATCATCTCTAAGGCCTCTCCGGTGAGTTGTGAGTAGTTTACTACAGACCTTCGGGCTCATAGTTATTAGCTAGATGGCTTCTTCTCTCTCTTTGAATCTCAATACCATGTTCTCCTCGATCTTCTTGGAGATCTATTCGATGTAACTCTTTTTGTGGTGTGTTTGTCGAGATCCGATGAATTGTGGGTTTATGATCAAGTTTATTTATGAGAAATATTTGAATCTCCTCTGAATTCTTTTATGTGTGATTTAGTTATCTTTGCAAGTCTCTTCGAATTATCAGTTTGGTTTGGCCTACTAGATTGATCTTTCTTGCAATGGGAGAAGTGCTTAGCTTTGGGTTCAATCTTGTGGTGTTCTTTCCCAGTGACAACAGGGGCAGCAAGGCACGTATTGTATTGTTGCCATCGAGGATAAAAAAATGGGGTTTATATCATATTGCATGAGTTTATCCCTCTACATCATGTCATCTTTCTTAATGCGTATATTACCCATTTTGGATGTTTATGGGCTTTCTCTACACTTTTATATCATTTTTTGGGACTAACCTACTAACCGGAGGCCCAGCCCGAATTGCTATTTTTTTGCCTATTTCAGTGTTTCGAAGGAAAGGAATATCGAACGGAGTCCAAACGGAATGAAACCTTCGGGAGCGATCTTTTTGGAACAAACGCAATCCAGGAGAGTTGGTGTCGGTGTCAAAACCGAAGGATCTCGGGTAGGGGGTCCCGAACTGTGCGTCTAGGCGGATGGTAACAGGAGACAAGGGACACGATGTTTTACCCAGGTTCGGGCCCTCTTGATGGAGGTAAAACCCTACGTCCTGCTTGATTGATATTGATATTGTGGATGTTTACAAGAGTGGATCTACCACGAGATCAAGGAGGCTAAACCCTAGAAGCTAGCCTATGGTATGATTCTTGTAATGTATGTCCTACAGACTAGGGCCATCCGGTTTATATAGACACCGGAGAGGGCTAGGGTTACATAGAGTCGGTTACAATGGTAGGAGATCTACATATCCGTATCGCCAAGCTTGCCTTCCACGCCAAGGAAAGTCCCATCCGGACACGGGACGAAGTCTTCAATCTTGTATCTTCATAGTCTTGGAGTCCGGTCGATGATGATAGTCCGGCCGATGATAGTTCGCCGATGGTGGTAATCCGGCTATCCGGACACCCCCTAGTCCAGGACTCCCTCAGTAGCCCCTGAACTAGGCTTCAATGACGATGAGTCCGGCGCGCATATTGTTCGGCATTGCAAGGCGGGTTCCTCCTCCGAATAATTCATAGAAGATTGTGAACACCAGGATAGTGTCCGACTCTGCAAAATAAATTCCACATTCCACCGTAGAGAGAATAATATACAAATATACACAAGTTCAATCTGCTGACATTTTTTGCGGCGTGACGTCACACCACTACCAAGCCATTATGTTTTTAATTTTACCACCCCAGCGCATTTAGCGAAGCGGTTTCCTTGGCACGTCTTGTCGAAGCAGAGATCATGTTTCCCCTTAATCCGGGATTGTCATCAATACGGACGTGGGTAACCCAACCGCGCCATTGATGGTGACGCTTGGGAGATAAGCGAGTTTTACCAGGCAGGTGGGGACGCATAGTCTTCGTCCCCCTACATATAAGGGATAAGGATTCACCTTTTCACCTACGCCTTCTTCCTCCTTTGCTTATCCATCTCCGCGCACTCGAGCTCCAGCGCTCAAGTTCGCGCATCTCGTCTCGACCTTCTCCGACCATGTCCGGAGCGGGAGGCAAGTGGATGACCTCCTCCGTTACGGAGGAGCACATCGAAAGACTGCGCGGCGCCGGCTATCCGTCCGGCGACATCGCGCACCGGCTGCCCGACGAGGGGCAGCTCATCCCCACCCCCAGGCCCCATGAGAGGGTTGTTTTTCTTCCCCATTTCCTCTGCGGACTGGGCTTTCCACTTCACCCCTTTGTCCGGGGGCTCATGTTCTACTACGGCTTGGATTTCCATGATCTGGCGCCGAACTTCATCCTCAACATCTCGGCGTTTATCGTCGTGTGCGAGGCCTTCCTCTGCATCCAGCCCCACTTCAGCTTATGGCTCAAGACCTTCAATGTCAAGCCGAAGGTAGTGAAGGGCACTCAAGCGGAGTGCGGAGGCGCCATGTTGGGCAAGATGCCCAACGTCCTGTGGTTCGAAGGGGCCTTCGTGGAATCCGTCAAGGGATGGCAATCGGGGTGGTTCTATATCACCGAGCCATGCGACCCTACATGGGCTGCGGCCCCCGAGTTCAGATCTGGTATCCCCACGCAGCTCACCTCCTAGAAAAAGAAGGGCTTGCTGTGGGGTAGTTCGGAGGAGGTGACGGGACTCCAAGCCTGTATCCAGAAGCTGGTGAAGAAGCTCAGGCTGGTTAACATGGTCCAAGTCATGCTCGTCCGCCGGATTCTCCCATGCCAAGAGAGGGCATTCAATCTATGGGAGTTCGATCCGGAATAGCACCAGGCATTGAGCGGGCTCTTCGACACGACGTACAAAGGCGCTTGGAGGGTGCTGTTTAAGGGCGCCGAAGCCCCCACATCCGTGACTGAAGATCGCGGATTTCGCTCGCAGCGCCAAGCTGACGAGGTAAGTGATTCTCACCCTTTACGGGACACTTGCTTTTCATAGTTTGACTCTATGCGGGTTTTGATTTCCCCCTTTCCTTTGACAGGACTGGATGAGGAAGGCGGAGCAGATCAACTGGCCGACTCCCATGCCAGAAGACCCAGTAGACACCCGTCTAGCGAGGCTGCTGGTCCCGGCACCGCACGTGGTGCCGGAGAAGAAGGCCAAGAAGGATGCCACGGGTACTCGAAAGAGTTCCCATTTTCAGGTGTCCGACGACTCCGAGGCGGACTCCTCCCACGAAAACAAGGAGGAGAAAGAGGACTCTCTCCCAGAGGAGGGAGAGAGGAAGAGGAAGGCTTCCCCAACAGGGGAGGCCGAAGGGTCCAAGAAGGGAAGGACTATTCCCCCGGACAGCTCCGCCAACATCAACGTTGGCGAGGAAGAATGGCCTTCAAGGGCCAGGCCTCCGGCGAGATCGTAAGTACCCGGATTCCTGAATGATTTATAATTTCTTGTTATGTCACATAGCGTCCTTCTAATGCCGCATACTGCCTACAGTCCGGCCGATGATGATCTCCCCGCTTCATCGAGCGGGTCATTGGCTCCGTCGGATGTGGACTCCATCCCGACGGCCTCCACCCCTCGCGCCACTGAGGACGCCGAGGTGGGGTCCCAAGGAGGGACCCATCAGGGGGAGGCTCCGGAGGCGCGAGAAGGCGGCCTCTCGGACTTTGCGCCGGACTCCACATCGGAACCCGCAAGGGCTCCGGAGTCCGGCCGGCGGCCCCTTCGTAAGAAGGGCAAGACCGTGACGCCGGCGGCCTCCGTCCAACCGGAGGCGCCGGACAACTTGTTGGGGGCGCTTCAAGGCGCTTCCATCAAGGAAGAACACCACACTATCATGAGTGCGGTGATTCAGAAGGTGCACCTCGCCAAGAGCGGGCTCTCCGAAGCCTGCAGTAGCCTTCTAACAGGCTTTGAGGTAAGAAGTTAAAATTATGTAATGTAATACCGCATAGACAGTAGCCCCTGATGCTCGGTTCGGTGTTCGGAAAGAAAAGCCGGACTGAGAATCTGAAAAAAAGATATACGCAGGGTTGCTAAAAAATTATGTCAATATGGGTGTGCAGGCTGCACTGCTGTCCTCTGCCGCACTGACGGCGGAGGTCGGTGCTTTGAAGAAGGAGCTCGAGCGGTCTGAGCAAGAGCTCGGCCGTGCCAAGAAGCAGCTCTAGGACAAAGAAGGTGAGTAACACCACTTTGAATAGTTACCTTACAGAAAAGGATTTAGGTTGCAATAAAAGAATAACAAGGATAACATGGGTACTGCAGGGGCCATGAACGAGGTGGAAGCCCTGAAGGAGGCCGTGTCCGCGGCCGAACACAATGCGGCCGCGGAACGGATGGAGCGAGAAAAGCAGGAGGCGCAGGTGGCGGTGGTTCGGCAAGAGCTCCAGGCTCTCATGGAAAAGCATGAGAGTTTGGAGCGTGACTCCAAGACTCGAGAGTCTGAGCTTGCCTCGGCTCTCGAAAGTGCCAAAGCCGCCAAGGCCGAGGCCCATAAGGCCCTTCAGGAGGTGGAAGATGTGAAGAAAATAGCGGCGGGTAAGGCATTTTTCATGCAAAGCAAGCATGTTAATGTAAACTACCTGACACTTACCCGAATTCGGAGCTCTCCAGGGGCGTTTGCAGATTGCCTCGTAGTGTATCCGATGCCGCCGTATTCTACTGTGGCGAGGAGGGAAGCTCAACGGAGAAGGTCTTCTGGTCTCAGTATGCTGAGGCCGGCCATCCGGTGCCTCCTAGCGACCAGCTGAAGCAGCTGGTCGAACTCCATAAGGTAGCCGAGGGGGCAATGAAGGGCCTCATAGTCCGGCTGTGGCCTGGAGAGGCCATGCCCGGGAGCTATTTCGGCCTCGTACGGCGGCTGGTGGATGCGTGCCCCTGGGTGGAGGTCATAAAGCGCTCCGCCTGTATTGAAGGTGCTCGTCGGGCCCTTGCCCGTGCAAAGGTGCATTGGGGCAAGCTGGATGCAGAGAAGCTGATCACTGACGCGCCACCAACGGGCAAGGAATATCGTACGCCCGAAATGTACTATAAGACTGTCCTGAAGGGTGCCCGCAAGATTGCGGATGAGTGCCCCCGAGATGTAATTATTGAGTAAACTCGCTATGTAGTATCCTGTGCGCTTGAAAACGTTGTTCATACGCGCTAAGCAACACTTGTTTTAATTTAAAATATTACCTTCTGTGCGACCGTTTATAAAATCTGAGAGATGGCAAGTCGTTGGCTTCAGCCCCCATGGCACTAGTGCTGGGGTGTTCGGGATAAACTTGAGCACTCTTGTTCCCATATTTGGGTCCATCTAGGGAGGCGCTCAACACGACGAACAAGGCGACCGGACTTATAATGCTTGAACACTCTCACTTAGCCATAGAATTCTATAATTTTAAATTTCGGCGAAGCCCCTAGTATTCGGAAGACTGAATTTGGGGCGTTATCCACGCCTTCATCGGACATTATCCGGAACTTCGCTCGAAGCGGCGTAGGCCTTTAAGGACCCAAAAAAACCTGTCGAACAGCGACCGGTCTCTCGCCTTATCATGACGGTCAGTTTTAGCTTTCTCCACTGAGGCGTTAACCCGGCTCAACCGGGGCGCAATCGCAGTGGTTCTCCCAGTGCTACCTTAGCGGATAGAACGGAAACGTAAGGTGCCAAACATGGGAGCCGGGCAAACCCAACTATTGACCCAAGACATGATTCAGAGCCGATTCATATAATGCTATAAGTTCGGGGTGCCGCACTTGTGAAAGTGTTCGGACTTATCACACCATAATGCGGGGAACATAAGCCCCTAGTGTATTCGGCCGTACCAAAATATACGGATGCAACATGTTGTAAATGAACATATATATAAAGCAATGCATTTATGGGCAGAAGGTGCTGCATTTTATTCAAGAAGTTCTGCTGTGAGTGCGGAATGGTACAAATAGTGCGGAAAGCAATGGATTGGACGAATTAAAGGCGTCTCCCTCCAGGGGTAGGCCGCGGAATGGTGTGTAAATTTAATGCTCATAATGGAGACCACCTGAGTGTTCATCGCAGCCTTTGTCTCTATCTGGCTGCTGCATCATGAGTTCGGCAGGTTCGCCGCCGGACAGAGTCCTGTAAAAAAAAGGAAAAATAAAAGAAAAGAGCGACACACTTGGGAGCCCCTGGTGTGGTCGAGCCGCACACTGGGTTTGTTGTGGTCGTGCCCCTTCCCCTGGACCCATGGTATCTCTAGGGCGTAATTATGTACGCGGAGAGTCTGTCTTACAATTGTTCGAGGGCTGGGGTTGGGGCCGCATTGCTACGCGTGCTCGGAACGTGCCAGGTGGTCTTGGTTGATGTTACTCCGGGCGCGTTTGGTCGTGTCCGGCCGTTTAACGGCCGAACTCGAAAATTGCCTTAAAAGGCTGCTCTGTACTTCTGCCGTGAGAGCCGCTGTATGTTCCTCCGTCCGGAGGGAGCGTTCCGTGTTTCCATTGACCATGATGACTCCGCGAGGGCCTGGCATCTTGAGCTTGAGGTATGCATAATGCGGCACCGTGTTGAATTTTGCGAACGCGGTTCGTCCGAGCAGAGCGTGATAGCCACTGCGAAACGGGACTATGTCGAAGATTAACTCCTCGCTTCGGATATTATCCGGGGATCCGAAGACCACTTCCAGTGTGGCTGAGCCTGTGCAGCTGGCTTCAACACCTGGTATGACGCCTTTGAAGGTCGTTTTTGTAGGTTTAATCCTTGAAGGGTCTATGCCCATCTTGCGCACTGTATCCTGATAAAGCAGGTTCCGGCTACTGCCGCCGTCCATCAGGACTCTCGTGAGGTGAAAACCGTCAACGATTGGGTCTAAAACCAATGCGGCGAATCCGCCATGGCGGATACTAGTCGGATGGTCTCTTCGATCGAAAGTGATCGGGCAAGTGGACCATGGGTTGAATTTTGGGGCGACTGGCTCCATCGCGTATACGTCCCTTAGTGCACGCTTCCGCTCCCTCTTGGGTATATGCGTTGCGTATATCATATTTACTGTCCGAACTTGAGGGGGGAATCCCTTCTGTCCTCTGTTGTTCGGTGGCCGGGTTTCTTCCTCGTCGTCGCTGTGTAGCCCCTTGTCATTGTTTTCGGCAATTAATTTGCCTGCCTGCTTAAATACCCAACAATCTCTGTTGGTGTGGTTAGCTGGTTTTTCGGGGGTTCCATGTATTTGACAAGAGTGGTCGAGTACTCGGTCCAAATTGGACGGACCCGGAGTAGTTCTTTTAAATGGATTCTTCCGTTGACCGAGTTTAGAGCCTCGGAATCCGGCGTTGACTGCCGTATCCTCATTGCTGTCGCCGTTAATGCGGCGTTTGTTTTTGTATCGACGCGACCTGCCATTGCGGTCCTTGGTATCCAGACTGCCAGCATTTTTGCTCAGGTTGTTGCTGCGAGCTAGCCAGCTATCCTCTCCCGCGCAAAAGCGGGTCATGAGTGACGTGAGGGCTGCCATGAATTTCGGCTTTTCTTGTCCTAGGTGCCGGGCCAGCCACTCGTCGCGGATGTTATGTTTGAAGGCAGCAAGGGCCTCTGCATCCGGACAATCGATGATTTGATTTTTCTTTGTCAAGAACCGTGTCCAGAATTGCCTGGCCGATTCGTCTGGCTGCTGGATTATGTGGCTTAGGTCATCTGCGTCCGGTGGTCGCACGTACGTGCCTTGGAAGTTGTCAAGGAATGCGGCTTCCAGGTCTTCCCAGCATCCAACCGACTTTGCTGGCAGGCTGTTAAGCCAATGCCGGGCTGGTCCTTTAAGCTTGAGCGGGAGATATTTGATGGCGTGAAGATCGTCGCCGCGGGCCATGTGTATATGAAGGAGATAATCCTCGATCCAAACCGCGGGGTCTATTGTGCCATCATAGGATTCGATGTTAACGGGTTTAAACCCTTCAGGGATTTGATGATCCATTACTTCATCAGTGAAGCATAGTGGGTGTGCGGCGCCTCTGTATTGAGCAATATCGCGACGTAGCTCGAGAGAGCGTTGTCTGCTATGTTCGGCCCGGCCGGAGAGGTTATGTCCGGCACGACGGTATTCGTCGTGGGTCTTGGGGCGCCTGCGTGATCCATAGATAGATCTGGATTGTCTTGCCTTATCCTCCAATATGTCTCGCAAGTCCGGTGCGTTCCCCTGCGGCTTCGCGCTTTTTGAGCGGTGCCGAGGGACGGTTTTGGTGGAGGGCTTGCATGCCTCTCTGTCGCGGCCACGAGGTGGTCGGTCTGCCGTATTGTGCGCTGGTGATGCCGGATTGTATGCTTCCTCCTCTAGTCGGGGGAGCAACTTGCGTTTTGGGTAGCTTTTGGAGGGGCGTTCGAGTTCGTACTCTTCGGCCGCGAGGACCTCGGTCCATCTGTCGGCCAGCAGGTCTTGATCAGCTTGAAGCTGTTGCTGCTTTTTCTTTAGACTGTTTGCTGTGGCCATTAGCCTGCGTCTAAAACGCTCTTGTTCGACGGGATCCTCAGGTACGATGAATTCGTCGTCGTCGAGGCTTGCCTTGTCTCCGGAGGGAGGTATGTAATTATCATCCTCGACCTCTTCGTCTGCCGCCCTCTCGTGAGGGCTTGCTTCTGCCTCCTCTTGCGCTGAATCTTGCTGGAGGGGGTTATCCTCGGCACTTTCTAGGGTGTTGTTATCTCCTGTGCCGGAATCTCCATTCTTGCTATGGCGGGATTTAGAGCGGCGCCGCTGACGTCGGCGCTTGGGCTGTTTCTTTAAGGAATCTGCCTCTATTGCTTCCTCGCCGTCCCCGTCTTTTGGGGTGTCCACCATGTATATGTCGTATGATGGGGTGGTTTTCCAGTGTCCTGTAGGCGCTGGTTCTTGATAATCTCTGGCATCGTCGTCCATACTGTCGATGTCTTCGGAGTCATAGTCGAGCACGTCGGTTAGATCGTCGACGGTGGCTACGAAGTGGGTGGTGGGAGGGTTCAGAATTTCTTCGTCGTCCACGTCCCAACCATCCCGGCCGTAGTCCGGCCAGGGCTCTCCGGATAACGAGAGATGCTTCAGCGAATTTAGGATGTCGCCGAAGGGTGAGTGCTGAAAGATGTCCTCAGCGGTGAATTCCATGACCGGCGTCTAATCGGATTCGACTGGCGCGGGCGTAGGAGGGTCGGAGTCCGGTAGAGAGTCCGACACCTCGGAGTCATGAGCTTTATGCGGGACAAGGTCAATGTTCGGCTCCATTGCCGTAGAAGTTGCAGCCCCCGAGGCGGTGTCCAGCCACCCGTCCTCGATCTGCGCGATCGGCTCCGGACTATAGATCGGAGCAGATTCAAGTGCCGCCTCCAAGGCGTTGTCTGGCGGCAGAGTTAGGTCGTGCCCATCGTGACAGTGCGGCGCGCTCGGCTGTGGCTCGGATCCGTCGAGGATCAAGTCCCCGCAGATATCGGCTGTGAAGTTTAGGCTTCCAAACCTGACCTGACGGCCAGGGGCGTAGCTTTCGATCTGCCGCAGATGGCCAAGTGAGTTGGCCCGCAGTGCGAAGCCGCCGAATACAAAGATCTGTCCGGGGAGAAAAGTATCACCCAGGACCGTGTCGTTGTTGATTGAAGAGGCAATCAAACCTATCGGTGACGACATAGAGGAACTCTCAATGAAAGCACCAATGTCGGTGTCAAAACCGGCGGTTCTCGGGTAGGGGGTCCCGAACTGTGCGTCTAGGCGGATGGTAACAGGAGACAAGGGACACGATGTTTTACCCAGGTTCGGGCCCTCTTAATGGAGGTAAAACCCTACGTCCTGCTTGATTGATATTGATATTGTGGATGTTTACAAGAGTGGATCTACCACGAGATCAAGAAGGCTAAACCCTAGAAGCTAGCCTATGGTATGATTGTTGTAATGTATGTCCTACGGACTAGGGCCATCCGGTTTATATAGACACCGGAGAGGGCTAGGGTTACATAGAGTCAGTTACAATGGTAGGAGATCTACATATCCGTATCGCCAAGCTTGCCTTCCACGCCAAGGAAAGTCCCATCCGGACTCGGGACGAAGTCTTCAATCTTGTATCTTCATAGTCTTGGAGTCCGGTCGATGATGATAGTCCGGCCGATGATAGTTCGGCCGATGGTGGTAATCCGGCTATCCGGACACCCCCTAGTCCAGGACTCCCTCACTTGGAGAGGATGTCAAGCAACGAACGAGGCGGCCACGAGGGTTCCCGGCGCGCCCCCTGTAAGTGCATCTAGTGCCACCCCTAGTTGGTTTTGGAGTATTGACGACAAAGTTGGTTGAGGGACTAATGCGTTTGTGAGAATTGCAGGATAACGCAGGTAGTGTCCCTCATTGATTCGGTTTACCTACCGGAGATGACCCCTAAAAATGTATGAAGACATTGAAGACAATGGTGGTATGAGAAGATATTCATATTGAAGACTATGACATGAGAAGACATTGTGTGAAGACTATGGAGCGCGAAGACTGTGTGTTTTCGTTGTTTCATTTTCTTCTTTGTTGAGTCATAGGAACCACCGTACTGTTAAGCGGGGTCCAAGTGAACTAAGTCAGAGTGACTGATGTGATGCTCAACCAAAATCCTATGTCTTCGAGCGAAGACAATGAGAGCAAATCTTATCCAGAGCTGGATGAGTCAGCTTTACTTGTAGCCCAAGTAAAGTCGCCGCGTGTGTTTGAAATCTAACCGTTGGAACACGTGTCAGTTCCTTAGTGACCCGGGGTCATTTTGGACAAATCAGGTCGGGTTGCCTAGTGGCTATAAATAGCCCACCCCCTTCACCATAAATTGGTGGATGCTCAGAGTTTGTGCACGGCTTTTGTCGTTTGAGAGCAACCCACCTCGAAGCATTTGAGATAGAGAAATCCTTGCGAGGACAAAGCCCAAACACCCAGAGCCAAAGAGTGTTAGGCATCACTGAAGTCTTTCTGTCTGTGTGACCTGAAGACTTATTACACTTGAGGACTGTGAATCCTCCAGCCGGTTAGGCGTCGCGTTCTGAGCATCCAAGAGTCATTGTGGATTGCCGGTGAACGAAGTCTGTGAAGGTTTGGAAGTCTCCCTTGAAGACTTACCAGAGTGATTGGGCGAGGACTGGGTGTCCTTAGCTCAAGGGGAATAAGGTGAAGACACGGTCTTCTGAGTTAAATCTCAGCCTCCCTAACCAGACGTACAGTTGTCACAGCAACTGGAACTGGTCCAACAAATCCTGTGTCTTCAACAAGCAACTGGTTCTATCCCTTCCCAACTTTACTTTAGTTTGTCTTCATGAAGTCATTGCCTATCTGTTTATCTGTTTGACTTCATTGCTTGACTACTATTGTTGATTGGCTTCATACTATCTTCCATCTTGATCCTTACTACCTAACTGCTATTAGTCCTGTACTTTCACATCATTACATACTTGACTATGGCTTGTTTAGGGTAGTTTATCTTCCGCTACATATCAATTAGGTTGTTTCTATTGTTTGTCTTCGAAACTTCCAAGTTTTGAAGACTTTCATAAAAATCGCCTATTCACCCCCCCTCTAGTCGATACTAGCACTTTCAATTGGTATCAGAGCAAGGTACTCCCTTGTTCTGTGTGATTCGGTTTAACCACCCGGAGTTTCAGCTATGTCGACTGCAGGATTGAGGAACATATCGTGTCCCACCTTTGACGGTCATGAGTATCCCCGATGGAAGGCCATGATGAAGAAGCTACTCATGTCCATGGATAGCAAACTATGGACCGTCACTGAGATTGGACTCACTGATCTATGCAAGATGGCAGAGGCTGATGACATTCGTAAGTATACTCTATTGAACCTCACTGCGAAGGACGTCATCTGCTATCATCTGTCCCGAAATCAGTTTAGGAATGTTATGCACCTCAATCACACGAAGCTAATCTGGGACCGGCTCTCTGATGTATACGAAGGTCATCGCGCTCGTCATGATCCGCGGTTTGAGGACTACAAGGAATCTCTCAAGGAAATGACCTTTGCACCTGAATCATCATCATCCTCATCATGCCACATGGCAAGGGGTGATAAGGTAACTGAATGCTATCTCTCTGAATCTAGTGATGATGAATCAGGTGATGAATTTGGCCCCAATTATGACAAGCTTGCTTCCCTTGCCACTAAACAACAAAGAATCTTGGAAAAGGTTCAAGACATGCTTAGTAAAAGCGATGATATGTTGGGTGAAGAAATGGATCAGTCAAAAGCTTTGGCTGATAGTCTTCAGAGACTTCATGCTAAGTTTGACGCCCTTCAAGATCAACATAATGCTCTCTTATCTGATCATGAGAAGCTATCTTCTGAATGTCTTCAAAGAAAGCTAGACCTTGAAAGGATAAGAGTGGATTAAGAAGATCTTCGGAAGGAGTGAGATTCACTTCGTGCCCAACAGATCAGTTCCGCTCAGGATGGATTTGAACCACCATGTCTAAAATGCATTGAGCGTGATAATGCTACATCTGTTGCTGAATGTTCCACTGCTGCTACTGTTTCATTGTCTTCACCTGCTGATGTGGTCACTAACCCCTCTGTGGAGGATACCACTGCTGTTGCTGATGAAAATGCTATGTTGAAGACATTGCTTGAAACAGGGATGTACAAAAGTTTGAAGGGACATCAGACTCTCTGCGATGTCCTCAAAAAGCAGATTCTGAACCGAAACCCTAGGAAAGAGGGTGTTGGGTTTGAAAGGAAAATGAATGTTGATGGCTCGTACTGGAAGCCTGAGCAGTACCCCAAAACCACATGGGTTGCTGCAAAGGAACCTTCAGTAGATCCATCTACCTTATCTGGCTTTACCTGTGCTAATCCTATTATCATTGATGAATCCTTTGATGCAAACTATAAGTTGTTCAAAAATAAGAATGGTGAAGTGTTTGCCAGGTACATTGGTACTAACTGCAGGAATGGACCACCTATGAAGAAGATCTGGGTACCTAAGTGGTACATTGAGAGTCTTCCTGTGAATGTCGTCATGACACAACCAGGGAAGAAGACAAACCCAGACCTATAGCTTCATATGGCCCAAAGGCTTCATACAGATACATGACTCACATGAGTCACCCTAACGCCAATGTTTTGCAGGGAAATCATGCTCAGACTTATGAATATGAGCGTGTATCTTCGAACCGCTATATTCATAGGACTAAGAACTTTTCTGCTTATTCATATGAGTATCATTCATCTCCTGCAAGGCTATTTGCTAGGGCTTCAAAGCCAAAATTCTCAGATGCTGCACTTAGACTCTATGCTTCTAAGCCCCCACTGAAAATGTGGGTGGCAAAGAAGAACTAACTCTCTTTTGCAGAAAATGGTCTCCAGCCAGCAATCAATGGCGTCCGATACTATTGCTGGGGACCTAAAACTTATTGAGGACGCACGTTAAAATATCATTCTATATACTTCATCTGAATCTCGTATCAGTCATACTATGTCCTAACCTTGATATAAGATGTGACTGTCCCTATATGTGTCAAATGCTTATGCTTCACAACACTCTTTTGAAGCCTATCCTCCTAACTGCACTGTAGGGTACATCACCAAAAGCTTCAGAATGGATTATGGACAGTGGATGCACAAATCATATGACTGGTGATCGAAGTCTTCTCATGGACTCAACCTTACGCCCATGCGACAAGAGTCACATCACATTTGCCAACACTGGTAAAAGCAAAGTATTGGGTCTAGGTAGAGTTGCAATCTCAAAGGATCAACACATGGATAAAGTGATGCTTGTTGAATCCCTTGGTTTCAACTTAATGTCTGTCTCAATGCTTTGTGACTTGAACATGATTGTGATATTTGGCAAATATCATTGCCTTGTACTAATGGAATCTGACAAATCTCTAGTCTTTGAAGGGTATCGAAAAGATGATCTATACATGGTAGATTTCTCAGCAGGTCCACAGCTTGCCGTATGTCTTCTCATAAAAGCTTCAGAATGCTGGCTCTGGCATCGAAGGCTGGGACATGCTGGCATGAGGAACTTACACTCACTCGTCAAGAAGAAGCATGTCATTGGCATCGAGGATGTCAAGTTCAAGAAGGATCATCTGTGTGGTGCCTGTGAAGCTGGAAAGATGACAAGGGCAAAGCACCCCTCGAAGACAATCATGACAACATCTCAACCCTTCTAGCTGTTACACATGGACTTATTTGGACCTACGCATTACTGCACTCTCACAACGACTGCCTGTCTCTATGGCTTCGTCATTGTTGATGACTACTCAAGATACACATGGGTTCATATAATTCTTTACAAGACTGAAGTGCAAGATGTCTTCAGGCGCTTTGCAAATCGAGCAATGAACAATTATGGTGTGAAGATTAAGCACATCAGAAGTGACAATGGCACTGAATTCAAGAACACTGGACTTGATCTGTATCTGGATACAATGGGAATCACTCATGAGTTCTCTGCTCCAAACACACCTCAGCAAAACGACATTGTTGAGCGCAAAAAACAGAACCCTCATCGAGATGGCTCGAACTATGCTAGATGAGTACAAGACACCAAGAAAGTTCTGGCCTGAAGCTATTGATACAGCATGTCACATCATCAACCATGTGTACATCCACAAGCTTCTGAACAAAACATCATATGAGCTGCTTACTGGCAAGAAGCCGAACGTCAGTTACTTCAGAGTATTTGGAGCTAGATGCTGGATAAAGGATCCCCATCACAAGTCAAAATTTGCACCTAAGGCACACGAAGGCTTCATGCTTGGCTATGGAAAGGATTCACACTCCTACAGAGTCTTCAACCTGTATCTCTACAAGATCGTTGAAACTGTGGATGTGAAATTTGATGAAACCAATGGTTCACAGAGAGAGATTTTGCCAAGTACAATTGATGAAGCTCCTTCAAACGAGTCTATCAAGCTTATGGGAACTGGTGAAATCATGCCCTCTGAAGCACAGCCTGAAGAGGAACTTATCATCTCTGCACCAAATCAACCTGAAGACAATGCTCAGACCGAAGACAATCCTCCTAATGATGACAATGATCAGCCAGAGCAAAATCTTCGTCCTGTTCATCCTCGTGTTGCAAATGAAGTTCAAATAGAGAAGATAATTGACAGCATCAATGCACCTGGTCCGCTCACCCGATCAAGAGCAACACAGCTAGCAAACTTCTGTGGGCACTTTTCATTTGTGTCAATATCATAACCCAAGAAAGTTGTTGAAGCTTTTATGGAACCTGAATGGATTAAAGCCATGCAAGAAGAACTTCAACAGTTCAAACTGAATAATGTCTGGGAACTTGTCAAGCGACCTGATCCTCGCAAGCATAACATTATTGGAACAAAATGGATATATCGAAACAAGCAAGATGAGCATGGTCAAGTCGTCAGAAAGAAAGCACGTCTTGTGGCTCAAGGATACACTCAAGTTGAAGGAATTGACTTCGATGAAACATTTGCTCCTGTTGCTAGACTTGAAGCTATTCGTATACTGCTAGCCTACGCTAATCATCACAATATCTTGCTATATCAAATGGATGTAAAGAGTGCATTTCTCAATGGCAAGATTGAAGAAGAAGTATATGTCGCACAACCACCTGGCTTTGAAGATCCAAAACATCCTGATATGGTGTACAAGCTAAACAAGGCACTATATGGACTCAAACAAGCCCCTCGTGCCTGGTATGATACAATCAAAGACTTCCTGAAGAGCAAAGGCTTCAAACCGGGATCCCTCGATCCCACTCTCTTCACGAAGACATATGATGGTGAACTGTTTGTGTGCCAAATATATGTGGATGACATAATCTTCGGATGCACCAACCAGAAGTATAGTGATGAGTTTGGGTACATGATGCAAGAGCAATATCAAATGTCCATGATGGATGAGCTGAAGTTCTTCCTTGTTCTTCAAATTCGTCAGCAGAGGAATGGCATCTTCATATCTCAAGAGAAATACCTCAAAGATTGTCTGAAGAAGTTTGGAATGGAAGACTGCAAAGGCTACACGATGCCAATGCCAGCCAAACACCATCTTGGTCCCGACGATAATGGTAAAGAGTTCGATCAAAAGGTATACCGCTCCATGATTGGTTCTTTGCTTTATTTATGTGCATCTAGGCCAGATATTATGCTTAGTTTTTTCATGTGTGCTCGATACCAAGCGGCACCAAAGGAATCGCATCACTTAGCTGTGAAGCGAATTCTTCGATATTTGGCTTACACCCCAACACTCGGATTATGGTATCCCAAGGGCTCAAGATTCGATTTGGTTGGATTCTCGGATGCTGATTATGCTGGTGACAAGGTGGATCGCAAGTCTACATCTGGCACATGTCATTTTCTTGGTCGATCACTTGTCTGTTGGTCTTCGAAGAAGCAGAACTGTGTATCACTCTCAACTGCTGAATCTGAATACATTGCTGCTGGATCCTGTTGTGCTCAGCTTCTATGGATGAAGCAAACTCTCAAGGATTATGGCATCAACCTGAAACAAGTACCTCTCTTCTGCGACAACGAGAGTGCCATCAAAATAGCCAACAATCCAGTCCAACACTCAAAGACAAAGCACATTGAAATTCGTCATCACTTTCTCAGAGATCATGTTATGAAGAAAGATATCGATATCATTCACGTCAACACCGAAGAGCAACTAGCAGATATCTTCACAAAGCCCTTGGATGAGAAAAGGTTTTGCAAGTTACGGTGTGAGCTAAATATCTTGGAATCCTCTAATGTCCTGTGATCAGGCACACATCCTAACACTTATGCATGTTGATGACTTAGATGTGCAACACACAAAGTAAGGTATATCTTCAATCAATGAAGATTTACACTCTGCGTGTGAACATATTAACATGGAATTTGACTTCGGAGCGCCACGATAATTGTGCGCCGTGTCTGGGTCTAATACTTCCTATACGGTGGGTAACGCCACTACCAACTCTTTGTTTGAAGTGTTTCACTCAAGGCGTTATATTGCAATGACTTCACATTTGATTTGTCCTCAGTTTCAATTTGTCTTCATGACCTTCTGCACTATGATGATTTGATTGCTTTCTGATATATATATATATATATATATATATATATATATATATATATATATATATATATATATATATACTAGTGTTCTGTCCTCTACAACATTCACTTATAGCTATGTCTTCACGATTGGATCTTTTGAACTAAGTGAATGTGATCGGACCCTAACCTCTCTATGCTTCCTATCTCAAAATCTATCTATCCAAATCATATGCATTCTGTTGAAACTGTCGAATGTCTTCTTTGCGTCCTAGTCAGCAGAAGGCAAAGAGACAAACATTAAATCTGTTTTAAATGGCTTATCTTTACTGTTGAAATCCGGAGAAGCCGGAACAACTCTCCGACATGCCTGGCGGGCGTGGGAACGTGGGACAACCCTGAGTGTGTTGCATGCTTGCCACGTACCCCTCATATATGAACCGCCAGGGGCAACATCGTAATTGCGCTGTGTCTCTCACCTACTTATAAATACTTGTCCCCTACGGTAAAGAAATCCTTCTCCCACCTCTCCACCTCCGTCAAAACCCTAGCGCCACCGCTAGCTCGCGACGATGCCGGCGACGAAGCGCTTAGCTGCCGCGACTTCTCCGACGCCGTCCTCACGCCAGCCGCGGACATCATCCTCTCCGCCGTCACCGTAGGTGTCCTCCGTCGCCAAGTTAGGGCACGGTGGGCTGAACTGCTCGGTCTCCTATTCCTCCATCTAGCAGTTCTTCGTGCGGTAATTATAACTCTATTTTTACCACCTTTTTGATCTTCAAGATTCATCCTGTTTACCGAAAGTAGTTTCTGTCTACTCAAGCTAGATCTATTCCATCTGTATCTCATACTGCTTAGTCGATTCACTTAGATTTCTTGCCTAGTTTGATTCCTCACTTGTACTTATTCACGGATTGGTACAAATCTGGAACCAACTCACCTATATAAGTGAATGTCTTCGCATCATGAGGTCAATGTCTTCAAACTGATTTATCTTCAAAATCTTCTGAGAATGCATATGACCTCTTCCCCTTCCCTCGCATCTCTAATGCTGTCACAGGTACATGTCCGTGGGAGAATCCCTTGGTTCTCATAGTCTGCATTCGTTTGCAGAATACTTACAGCATCATATAAATTCTCTTGAAGCCAGTTCCTGCTTGACCAACAAGCGCAAATCTATGAAGCCTTTGAACGTATTGAAGCCTTTCAGCTTGAAGTTCATGGCTGCAGAAAAATCAGCAAGGAAGGGTGGCAGACAGCGCAGAGAAGGAACATCTAAAGATCCGCCTGTTGATTTAGCAGAACTATACAAGACAGATCCCGAAGAAAATTATCATCCGAGAAAGACGCGAATCCAATGGATTCGTCGCTATTGGGCAGAGGAGTGGTTCAAGTACAAGTTTGTGACGAAGGAATATGCAGAGAAAAATTCCATCAAGAGACCTTGGGGTGATATCCTCTATCGAGGCCTTCAACCCAAGAGCCGAGCTGAAGCCATTGAACAAGGCTTCTATCCTTGTATGGTCCGTGGGCCACAGCCAGCAAACGCAGATCCCACCTCACTACTATGGTGTCGTGATGACTATCTCTTCAAGCACAACTACCAGTTTGCTGTGGCTTCGGCCAAGAAGAACAAGAAGTTCTTGGGTTTGGACTTCAACCCAGGTCCCTCTGCTCCCCGTGCTGACGGCTCTCGTGAAGCTAATCCCAATGTCATTGGCCCCTACGCCAACCTTGACGGCCTCATCACTTACATCATGGTCCAAGGCGCCAGAGTAGATCATTCTGACAATGGTGCTGACTCTGATGAAGCCCCAGCTCCTCCTCCAAAGCCAAAGAAGCAAAAGAAGTCAAAGGCTTCAACCTCAGCTGCACCTCCAAAGACTTCACGTGCGAAGCCACTGGCCACTGCACCTCCTGAAGCCAGTGTGCAGTCTGAAGATCAATCCCGTGTCTCCAAGAGAACGGAGAAGAAGAAACAACTTGTCAGACCATCTGATCAAAGAGCTTTGACTCCTGCTGCCATTCTGCGTGAAGAACCCATTGATCTATCAAGTGATGAAGATCTTGCTGATGATGCTCTTGAGCAGCTGATAAAGAGCAAAGAGGAAGCAAAAATCTTTAGCAACTTGCCTCTCTTTGATGTGGCCATCATCCACAATTTCATTGATGAATGGTTCGACACCCCCAACGTCAGCTTTGAAGATTTACAGCTCCCCATTGGCCTCAGTGTCGCTTTCAATGGCGCCATTGCTTCTGAGCTAGCTCTCGCTCAGCGCATCGTTGAGCTCAAGAATAAGATTGACTTTGAGAAGGCTCAATTCAAGAAGCATGTGGCCAAGCTAAGTGTTTAAGACGTCCGCAACTTCAAGGTCATGCTGAATGAGCTTAAAGAAGCTTTTCTCAAGAAATGCCAAGAAGCTCAGGGCTCTCGAGAACGCATGAAGCTTTTAGCTGATAAGTGTGTGCTTGCCTACAAGGAGGCTGAGAAGCCCAAGTCACTTGGTCGTCCTGGCATTGATCCCAGGATGGCTGCAAAAAGGAAGAACAAGCGCCCTGTTGATCAGCCTGAACCTTCAAGCCAAGAAGCCCCTCGCATTATCTTCCCAAGCAGCATGACTGGCTCGAAGCCAAAGGTCACCACCACAGCTTCAGAATAGAAGAAGACAAGGGCTGCAGAGGCTGAAGCCAGAAAGAGAAAGCATACTGAAGCCTCTGATGCCGCTCCCTCCAAGAAGAAGCGCAAGACTAAGAAGACTAGGGCTGCTTCCACAGAGCCCTTAGTCGTTGAACCCATTTCCGTGGTTCGCCCTGTGTCTGTTCATCAAGAACGAAGAATGGTTGTCCATGAGCCTGCTACCACAGAGGCTCATGAAGCTGAAGATATTCCAGTAGCTGAACACACCGCTGCTGAAGACATTAGTCAAGATGACAATGTAAATGATGATGAAGTTCTTCCTCAGATCGAACATCAAGTGGTATCATCGCCTGTTCGTACGAACAACGAACTCATCAGCATTGGTCGTCCATTGACGCCAATTGCTCAGGATGCTTCGTGGGCTGATCACCCACAACAACAACAAGACTCCCCCAGTACTCCCCAACAACAACAACAAGCTACACCCCCAGTGCAAGAAGAGGATGAAGACTTTCAGGCTCAGCCAACTCCATCTCCTAACTTGAAGCCAGCACTTCGCACGCTTTGCAGAGGACAAAGGCCTGAAGTCCCTCTGTCGAGCGTTCCTGAAGGAGAGGTGCAACGTTCACCTGTTGCACGCCAAGTATTTTCTGAACCAGCTCCAATAGTGAACGTCTTCGAGTCTGAAGCACATGCTGCTGAAGACATTCCGGCTGCATCAGCCGAGGAAAATGAAGAAGAAGTACGTGTACCAACTCCCCCAGCGTTTGAAGAAGAAGCAGTTCCAGATGAGAACGTGCCTGTACCCGACCCTCCTGTTCGTCAAGAAGAGGCTGACAATGTTGAGGCTGCCACCACCAATGCCAATGAAGCCAGTGACGTAGTCATGGCTGATGCTAATGTGGAGCCTGCACCAACCAGTGTGCCTGAAACCAATGAGGCCACTGTGCCTGAAGCAAATGTGGCCACTGAATCTGAAACAAATGAGACTGCTGCACCTGAAGTCAATGAGGAGGCTGCACCTGAAGCAAATATGACAACTGCTCCCGAAGCACCTGTTGTGCAGCCTGACTCCTCTGATGTTGCCCCTGCTCCTGTTCCGCCACCAAGGCCTCACACTATTGAGCAAGCATACGATCACGGTCAGCTTGTCACTGTCCGATGGCCCATTCTGGTGCCTCCGCCTTCTGCCTCAGGACCCCAATTTGACTATCATGTTGAGCATAGGCCTCAGGTCCAGAAGCCAAAGCCCAGGTTGCCAAGGTTTCCAGGTACTGCCAATTCACCAGGGTCCTTCAATGCTAATGGCTTCAAGAGCCACAATACCTTCTTTGACAGCGCCAAGAACCCCTACTCCAAGCCAAGGATTTCATCAGATCGGTTCTGGAGCTACCAGTAGAGAAGCTATTACTCATGCGTGTTATATGATCAAGGGCGCATTTTCCCTCATATGCATCTTGACACTGAAGCTATTGCTGGATTGCCGTGCTTAGAAGAAGCACTTGATTGCTTTCGTGATGCTGGTCTGCTCCACTTTGTGACAGACAAAGAACATTGGAATGAAGAGCTATTGCTTCAATTCTATGCCACTCTGCACATTCGTGGCTACTACAGAGACATCAAGACTTGGGTTCTCGAGTGGATGACTGGAAATGTTCATCATGAAGCCAAAGCTGTGGATATCATCGAGCTTAATGGGCTAGCCACTCCTGGAGAACTGTATGAGCCTAACTGTCAGCTACATCGCAATGTTGTGGAGAGCATCTTCCACAAGCCAGAACCAAATATGAGCCAGATGTTGAGCATGATGAAGCCTTTGCCATCTGATGCTGAGTATCCCACGCATTTCTTTGTTGAAGACCTTGAGTATCTGCCTCGAACCATATATCATATCATCAGGCGAACTCTATGGCCAGTCAAGGGACATTCATCAGCGGCCAAGCTTGAAGGAGCTATGAAGACCTTGGTCTTCAATATTCTCAATGGCATCAGCTTCAACACTCAGGAATTCTTCATCAGGCAACTTGCTGCTTCCGGCTCTGACCTATTTGGTCTGAAGTTTTATGCTCCATGGGTCATGCACCTCATCAAGCGACACTCATCTATCAATTATCAGCCCTCTGCTCGCAATCATATAATATTTCTGCTAGAGGTTGATATGTCAGTTGATGCTATATATTCTGACTCTACCAAGACGCCGCTTTGTCTTCAGAACATTGAGCACCAAAGCTTCACTCAGCCTATTGAAGGTGTTCAAGCAGCAACAAGAATCTATCCACTGGCTGGTAACACTCGTCTGCCTCACAGAGCGCCCACTGAAGCCACTGAATGCACCATTGCGCAAAGGCCTCGGAAGCGTTCTCGCGTTCTTAATGACCGAGAACTTCTTGTGGCTCTTCATCAGAAACAGGATAAGCATCATTTCTGGCTCAAGCGTCAGATGCGAAGCCTCTTGGTGGATGTCAATCGCATTCGCAACCTTGCCACCAAGAATGCCTTTGTTGCTCATGAAACTTGCCGAAGATCATGAAAGAGTTTGACTCTGCTCAGTGCTGAAGCGGATCTTCAAGACGATGGCTTCAATGAAAGATTCCAGTTTGACTCCACTCCTCCACGGACTGCTACCCTGTGTTGAACTCCATCTCTTGAAGATTCTGAATATTCCTCTTCCGCGGCAACAGTTAATGCCAGAGTGATCGATGATGAAGATGACGCTACTTCACCCACTCCTGCTACTGCGCGCATCGACACTGCACCAAGTTCGTCTGCACCGCCAACCAACAACGACAACCCTGCTGCTTCACCTACTCATGACGAGTAGATGCTCTATGTCTTCAAACCTTTTTGGTCATTACTGACAAAAGGGGGAGAAGCGTATGAGTTGATAGTCTTCAAGCGGGTTCATATGGGCGGTTGCATTATATTTTGCTGTGTGCTTACAACTCTTGCGTTTTGAAAGATTTGGTTCTTTGAGTTGTAACACCTAAACTTGATGGTCGTCTGCTACTTCTGCTACTTATTTGCTTTACTATGATGCGATGATAAATTCCGCATGTGCGATGATAACTTCCGCACTTAGATCATTCTGCAGACGTCCATTTTTCATTATGCATGTCATTCTTATTGCTATATCACTTCATGCATGATGAATCATCTTCATAAGTTGAAGTGGATCTCCACAAGTACAACCTGCCATGTGCATTTGCATTCCAAAAGCAAATTACTTATATGCACATCTTCAGGGGGAGCCCTTGCAACTTATGAAGACAATTTCCTATCCCTACAATTTCACATACTTTATCCCCGTTGAAAACTTCAACCAGTTTGTCATCAATCACCAAAAAGGGGGAGATTGTAAGTGCATCTAGTGCCACCCCTAGTTGGTTTTGGAGTATTGACGACAAAGTTGGTTGAGGGACTAATGCGTCTGTGAGAATTGCAGGATAACGCAGGTAGTGTCCCTCATTGATTCGGTTTACCTACCGGAGATGACCCCTAAAAATGTATGAAGACATTGAAGACAATGGTGGTATGAGAAGATATTCATATTTAAGACTATGACATGAGAACACATTGTGTGAAGACTATGGAGCGCGAAGACTGTGTGTTTTCGTTGTTTCATTTTCTTCTTTGTTGAGTCATAGGAACCACCGTACTGTTAAGTGGGGTCCAAGTGAACTAAGTCAGGGTGACTGATGTGATGCTCAACCCAAATCCTATGTCTTCGAGCGAAGACAATGAGAGCAAATCTTATCTAGAGCTGGATGAGTCAGCTTTACTTGTAGCCCAAGTAAAGTCGCCGCGTGTGTTTGAAATCTGACCGTTGGAACACGTGTCAGTTCCTTAGTGACCCAGGGTCATTTTGGACAAATCAGGTCGGGTTGCCTAGTGGCTATAAATAGCCCACCCCCTACACCATAAATTGGTGGCTGCTCAGAGTTTGTGCATGACTTTTGTCGTTTGAGAGCAACCCACCTCGAAGCATTTGAGAGAGAGAAATCCCTGCGAGGACAAAGCCCAAACACCCAGAGCCAAAGAGTGTTAGGCATCACTGAAGTCTTTCTGTCTGTGTGACCTGAAGACTTATTACACTTGAGGACTGTGAATCCTCTAGCCGGTTAGGCGTCGCGTTCTGAGCATCCAAGAGTCATTGTGGATTGCCGGTGAACGAAGTCTGTGAAGGTTTGGAAGTCTCCCTTGAAGACTTACCAGAGTGATTGGGCGAGGACAGGGTGTCCTTAGCTCAAGGGGAATAAGGTGAAGACACGGTCTTCTGAGTTAAATCTCAGCCTCCCTAACCAGACGTACAGTTGTCACAGCAACTGGAACTGGTCCAACAAATCCTGTGTCTTCAACAAGCAACTGGTTCTATCCCTTCCCAACTTTACTTTAGTTTGTCTTCATGAAGTCATTGCCTATCTGTTTATCTGTTTGACTTCATTGCTTGACTACTATTGTTGATTGGCTTCATACTATCTTCCATCTTGATCCTTACTACCTAACTGCTATTAGTCCTGTACTTTCACATCATTACATACTTGACTATGGCTTGTTTAGGGTAGTTTATCTTCCCGCTACATATCAATTAGGTTGTTTCTGTTGTTTGTCTTCGAAACTTCCAAGTTTTGAAGACTTCCATAAAAATCGCCTATTCACCCCCCTTCTAGTCGATACTAGCACTTTCACCCCCCACCCTCGTGGGGCCCTCGAGTGTCAACTAACCTACTTCTTCCTCCTATATATATCCACGTACCCCGAAAACATCCAGGAGCACCACGAAAAACTATTTCCATCGCCGCAACCTTCTGTATCCGTGAAATCCCATCTTGGAGCCTTCGCCGGCGCTCCGCTGGAGGGGGAATTGACAATGGAGGGCCTCTACATCATCTCCAAGGCCTCTCCGATAGTTGTGAGTAGTTTACCACAGACCTTCTGGTCCATAGTTATTATCTAGATGGCTTCTTCTCTCTCTTTGAATCTCAATACCATGTTCTCCTCGATCTTCTTGGAGATCTATTCGATGTAACTCTTTTTGCGGTGTGTTTGTCGAGATCCGATGAATTGTGGGTTGATGATCAAGTTTATCTATCAGAAATATTTGAATCTCCTCTGAATTCTTTTATGTGTGATTAAGTTATCTTTGCAAGTCTCTCTGAATTATCAGTTTGGTTTGGCCTACTAGATTGGTCTTTCTTGCAATGGGATAAGTGCTTAGCTTTGGGTTCAATCTTGCGGTGTCCTTTCCCAGTGACAGCAGGGGCAGCAAGGCACGTATTGTATTGTTGCCATCGAGGATAAAAAGATGGGGTTTATATCATATTGCATGAGTTTATCCCTCTACATCATGTCATCTTTCTTAATGCGTTACTCTGTTCTTTATGACCTTAATACTCTAGATGCAGGCAGGAGTCGGTCGATATGTGGAGTAATAGTAGTAGATGCAGAATCGTTTCAATCTACTTGTTGCGGACGTGATGCCTATATACATGATCATGCCTAGATAATCTCATAGCTATGCACTTTTCTATCAATTGCTCGACATTAATTTGCGTAATACTTATGCTATCTTGAAAGAAGCCACTAGTGAAACCTATGGTCCCCGGGTCTATCTTTTATCATATAAGTTTTCCATCTACTTTTATTTGCATCTTTTACTTTCCAATCTATATCATAAAAATACCAAAAATATTTATCATATCATATTATGTCTATCAGATTTCACTTTCGCAAGTGGCCGTGAAGGGATTGACAACCCCTTGTTTGTTTGTGTAGGTGCGTGGGACTTTTGAGGAGCCTCCTACTGGATTGATACCTTGGTTCTCAAAAACTGAGGGAAATACTTACACTACTTTGCTGCATCACCCTTTCCTCTTCAAGGAAAACCAACACAGTGCTCAAGAGGTAGCAGACTCTTTGTTAGATCAACAACGATGCATATGAGAGCCACTCAAAAGTTTCATCATGGTCTTCTCCTTGGTATGACTCAATAAACGGAAAAGAAATTCAGAGAAACACACTGAAATATTTTTGGAGTTTTTAGTTTTTTCTAGAAGAAAGCAAATTAAAGAAAAAAACAAAAACGAGAAAAAGCTATTTACACGGGAAAGATCCCAACAACCAAAAGAAGAACAAGGAAATCTTTTTGGGTTTTCTTTTAAATACCATGACTAACCAAGCTAGAAAGAAAAAACCGGAAAGAAGTAAAAAAATATTTTTGGGTTTTCTCAAAGATCTTCAAACACACAAGAAGAAAGCGAGAAAATAAATCTAGCATGGATAATACAATGAAAAAGTGTATACACCGACAACTGAAATGAAATATGTGAACATGATTGTAATGTCGGTGGAAATACGTACTCCCCCATGCTTAGGCTTTTGGCCTTGCTTGGTAATCACCACTCATAATAGTTGTCCAGTCCCACATGGAAGTGCTGGGGGGCAGGCACCTAAGCGTCCCACTCCTAAGGCTCCTCCTCTGCTGTTGCCTGGGCGTTCCGGTAGGTGATAATGTCATCTGGCATAATCCTGTACCGTCCCTGGCAATAGGATCAAACAAAGCAGGTGCAGGCAACGGAATAATATCATGGGTTGTAAGTGCATCTAGTGCCCCTTAGTGATTTTGGTATATTGAAGACTTATAGGTTAAGGGACTAATGTGTTTATGAGTGTACACAGGTCTATAAGTCTATGAGGAGTTTGATATTTACAGAGAAAGTCGACCCCTAGAAATGAATATCTTCGACTGAAGATTTTGGTATTCCTAAAGACTTTGAAAGTGAAGAAATTGGTGTGTCCGTGAAGAATTGATATTCATGCAAGGAATATGAAGCTTGAAGACTTTCGTTTTCATAGTTTTGTTTTTTTCCTTCTTGAGTCATAGGAAACACCGTACTGTTAAAGGGGGTCGAGGAAATACTAAGGAAAAATTTCCATGTGATGCTCAACTCAAAATCCTACACCTACCAATCCCTTCGAGTGAAGCCATTGGAAATCTCATACAGTTCAGTCAATTTCTTCAGTGACAGAGACGAAGTTCTTCTGGTCGCTGAGGAATTTGTTCTGACTGAGGAGTTAGGAATTCGCCAGTGCGGATTGCCTACACAGTGAGGAACATGATAGCCCTGAGGAATTTGAGAGTCAAAATTCCGACCGTTGCTGTGCTGCGTGCCAACTGTCCCAAAATATCTTATCCACCTAACGGTCATATCATCGAAGGGCATTTATGTCTTATCATGTCAGGCTGCTCCCTAGGCTATAAATAGCCGCCCCCCTACAACCACTAGCTGGTTGGCTGCTCCGAGAGATACTGACACTTGTCATTTGAGAGCAACCCATCCTCCGAGGACTGAGCGAAAATCATCAAATGAGGAAAAACCAAAACCCAAACACCTACAAACCCAAAGTGATTGAGCATCACTGAATAGATTGATCCTGCGTGGATCCGACGCTTGTTACCTTTGAAGACTGTGCTTCTTCCAGACGGTTAGGCGTCATGGTCTAGAGCATCTAAGAGGAATTGTGGATCGCCGAGTGACCGGAGTCTGTGAAGGTTTGGAAGTCGCCTGAAGACTTACCACGAGTGATTGGACAAGGTCTGTGTGACCTTAGTTCAAGGAGAATACGGTGAGGACTTGGTGTCCTGAGCTGCGTGCTCAGCGACTGGGTGTCCGGGGCTATGTGTCCTCGAGTTTAAATACTCAGCCGCTCCAACTAGATGTACAACTAAGACAGCAGTTGGAACTGGTGTACCAAATCATTGTCTTCACCAACCTTACTGGTTCTATTTCCTCAACTCTTTCATTTCTTCATTACCGTGTTGAGTGATTGTTCATATCTGTGTTTGAAGACTTTGACTGAAGACTTTCTCAATTTCCTCAGTTCAATTTCTTCAGTCTGTTTGTCTTCACCTTGTGTTATCCTGTGTTTACGCTTTCTGTACTCTGTGTTTGTCTTCATTTCATCATGATGACTACATGTGTATTCTGTCATGCTTACTTCTGAGTACTTATTCCGCTGCAAGTAGTTCTTCGCTAAGGAATTTCCTCACCGGAAAATTCCTCAGTGGAGAATTCATAAAAATCGCCTATTCACCCCCCCTCTAGTCGATATAACGCACTTTCATGGGTGTTCTCACTGAAAACCAGGTTGTAGGGAATATCAATAGTAGTGTTCTCGCCATCAATAAACTGATGAGCTGCCATAGCCTGACGATCCAAGTAAACCTTGGGCAAACGATAATCACGCTGGCTAATCTGACTACAGGATCGAGGAACGTTTCCTGCCCCATCTTTGACGGTCATGAGTATCCTCGGTGGAAGGCCATGATGAAAAAGCGACTCATGGCTATGGACATCGAACTGTGGACCGTCAGCGAGATCGGTCTTACCGATCTATGCAAGATGGCCGAGGCTGATGACATTCGCAAGTACACACTGCTTAACCTCACAGCGAAGGATGTCATCTGCTCTAGTCTGTCCCGAAATCAGTTTAGGAACGTCATGCATCTCAATCACGCGAAGCTAATCTGGGACCGTCTCTCTGAGGTCTATGAAGGTCATCGGACTCGTCATGATCCTTGGTTTGAGGATTACAAGGAATCTCTCAATGCGATGACATTCGAACCAGAATCATCATCGTCTACCCCCTGCCTTATGGCAAACGGTGCTGAGGTAACCGAATCCTACCTATCCGAATCTAGTGATGATGACTCCGGCGAAGAATTTGGACCTAGCTATGTCAAACTTGCCTCCCTTGCCACTAAACAACGAAGAGCCTTGGAAAAAGTTCAATACATGCTAAATAAGAGCGATGATATGTTGGGTGAAGAAATGGATCAGTCAAAAGCCTTGGCTGAAAGTCTTCAGGGACTCCATTCCAAGTTTGACGACCTTCAAGGTCATCATAGCGCTCTCTTATCTGATCACGAGAAGCTTTCTCTTGAACTTCTTCAAAGAAAGCAAGATCTTGAGAAGCTAAGAGTGAGTTATGAAGATGTTCAGAAGGAGCGTGATTCATTACTTGCTCAACAAATCAGCGCTACTCAGGAATAATTTGATCCCCCATGCTTAAAGTGCATTGAACGTGAATCTGCTAATTCTTCACCTGAATGTTCAAATGCTTCAAATGTTACAAATTCTTCACCTGCCTCTGCTATCACTAATTCCTCATCTGAGGACATTGCTAGTATCACTGACGATGCAGGGCTGAAGGAATTGTATATGACAGGCATGTTTAAAAGCCTCAAAGGGCATCAGACTCTTTGTGATGTGCTTAAAAAGCAGATCCTCAACAGAAACCCTAGGAAAGAGGGTATTGCCTTTGAGAGGAAACTCAATGCTGATGGAACATATTGGAAGCCTGAGCAGTACCCCAAAACCTCATGGGTTGCTGCAAAGGGACCTCTAGTTGATCCATCTAACTTATCTGGCTTTACATGTGAATCTCCTCATTCTTCTGATGAGTCATTTGACTCCAACTATAAACTGTTCAAAAATCAGAATGGTGAAGTATTTGCTAGATATGTTGGCACTAACCGCAGGAACGGTTCCCCTATGAAGAAAATCTGGGTTCCCAAAAGTTATGTTGAAAGTCTTCAGGTGAATGTCCTCATGACACCACTAGTGAAGAATAGGAACCCCAGATCAAACTCTTCATATTGACCAAATTCTTCATATGGATCCAAGTCCTCATACGGACAAAATTCCTCACGTAGATCAAATTCCACAAATGGATCAAAGTCCTCATATGAACATCATCGTGCTAACCCTTCTGTTTCGCAGGGTAGAGCTAAGGGCTATGAATATGCGCATTATTCTTCAAATCATTATGTTCATAAGTCCTCGAAGAATTTCTCTGCTTATTCATATGCTTACCCTAACCTCTCTTATGTGAAGCGAAGTGGACTAGCTTCTATGCCACCTTTCTCATATGGTGCTCGCAGAGTGATGAATTCTTTGCCACCCCTTCAGATGTGGGTGGTGAAGAAAAAGAACTAACTTCTTCCGCAGGGTCAGGTCTCCAGACGTGCTTTAACGTCTGAAGAATTTGCTGGGGGCCTGACAAACTGCCTGAAAGGACGCAGGCGAATCATGATGAAATGAACTTTCATTTCACACGTCCTCACACTGCTTATCTGTGATACTGCTTGATGAAATTGAACTGATGAAATTGACATCATATTCTTCACTGATGAAGTATATGAGTTCGTAAGATGCACTAATTCATCAGCAAGATGATCAGCCCAAAGCAAACGAGTGGGTCCTCGATAGTGGATGTACAAATCACATGACTGGTGACAAGAACCTATTGATGGATGCTCCCTTAACACCGTCACATCTGAAGCATATCATCTTCGCTGACAAAGGCAAAAGTCAGGTATTGGGTCTAGGTAATGTTGCGATCTCAAAGGATCGACACATGGACAAAGTCATGCTTGTCGAGTCCTTAGGATACAACCTCATGTCTGTCTCAATGCTTTGTGATCTCGATATGGTTGTTGTCTTTGGAAGATATCATTGTGTTGTGATCATGGAAGCTGACCATTCCAAAGTCTTCGAAGGCTTTAGGAGAGGAGATCTGTATATTGTTGATTTCTCTACAGGACCACAACCAGCCGTGTGCTTACTGGCAAAAGCTTCAGAAGGCTGGCTATGGCATCGACGACTTGGTCACGCAGGCATGAGGAATTTGCACACGCTTGCAAAGAAGAAGCATGTCATTGGCATTGAGAATGTCAAATTCCTCAAGGACCACTTGTGTGGTGCCTGTGAAGCTGGAAAAATGACCAAGGCCAAGCATCCAGCGAAGACTATCATGACCACTACTCGTCCATTCGAATTGCTTCACATGGACCTCTTTGGTCCTAATCATTACTCAGCAGTCACTAATGATGCATCTCTATATGGCTTTGTTATTGTTGATGATTACTCTCGTTACACATGGGTACACACTGTCACTTACAAACATGAAGTGCAGGAAGTCTTCAAACAATTTTCTTCGAGAGCTTCAACCAACTTTGGTTTGAAGATCAAGCACATGAGGAGTGACAATGGAACTGAGTTCAAGAATTCCGGTCTTAATGACTATCTTGATGAACTTGGTATTACTCATGAGTTATCTGCTCCTTATACTCCTCAGCAAAATGGCATCGTGGAGCGCAAGAACAGAACTCTTGTTGAGATGGCTTGCACTATGCTTGATGAATACAAAACGCCTCGTCGTTTTTGGATTGATGCAATTGATACCGCGTGCCACATCATCAACAGAGTATATCTTCACAAATTCTTCAAGAAGACTGCCTATGAACTCCTCACTGACAAGAAACCCAATGTGAGTTATTTCAAAGTCTTTGGTGCTAAATGTTGGATTAGAGATCCTCATCACAATGCTAAATTCGCACCGAAAGCACATGAAGGTTTTATGCTTGGTTACGGAAAGGACTCGCACACCTACAGAGTCTTCAACAATGCTCTTCACAAGGTTGTTGAAACTGTAGATGTGCGGTTCGATGAAACTAATGGCTCACAAAGAGAGCACCTACCTTCTGTGATAGATGAATCAGCACTTGAGGATTCTATCAAGTTCAAGGCTACTGAGGATGTCATTCCTACCGAAGAATCTACTAAAGAATTCATTCCAGAACGCGAAGATTGTCGAGCTAATGTACCTGAGGAAAATGCTGAAGAAAATGGTGCTGAAGAAAATGCTGATCAAGTTCCTCGACGACAACCAGCTCATCCTGGCGTTGCAAAAGAAGTGCAAGTTGAAAAGATCATCGATGACATTGAAGCATCAGGTCCTCTCACCCGCTCAAAAGCTTCACATTTATCTAACTTTTGTGGGCACTATGCTATTGTCTCCATCACAGAGCCCACTAAGGTAGATGAAGCATTTCTAGAGCCTGAGTGGATTCAGGCCATGCAAGAAGAATTACATCAATTCGAGCTCAACAATGTCTGGGAACTGGTCAAACGTCCAGATCCTCGCAAGCATAATATCATTGGCACAAAGTGGATCTACCGCAACAAGCAAGATGAAAATGGCCTTGTGGTGAGGAATAAGGCACGACTTGTAGCTCAAGGCTACACACAGGTTGAAGGAATTGATTTCGATGAAACTTTTGCACCTGTTGCTTGACTTGAGGCTATTTGCATATTACTTGCTTATGCTAACCATCATAATATCACTTTATATCAAATGGATGTGAAAAGTGCCTTCCTCAATGGTAAGCTTGAGGAAGAAGTATATGTTGCTCAACCCCCAGGTTTTGAAGATCCAAAGAATCCTGACAAAGTCTTCAGACTCAACAAGGCCCTCTATGGCCTCAAGCAGGCCCCTCGGGCGTGGTATGATACTTTGAAGGAATTCTTCGTGAAGAATGGCTTCACACCCGGTTCACTCGACCCTACTCTCTTTACTAAATCTTATGATGGTGAACTGTTTGTGTGCCAAATATACGTTGATGATATTATCTTTGGCTGTACTGACCAACGATATAGTGATGAATTTGCCTATATGATGAGTGAAGAATATCAAATGTCTATGAGGGAGAGTTGAAATTCTTCTTAGGTCTTCAAATTCGTCAACAACACAATGGCATATTCATATCTCAGGAGGAATACCTCAAGGATGTTCGGAGGAAATTCGGCATGCAAGATTGCAAAGGAGTCAAAATTCCTATGCCCACAAATGGCCATCTATGCACTGATGAAAATGGTATTGACTTCGATCACAAGGTATACCGCTACATGATTGGTTCTTTATTGTACTTATGTGCATCTAGGCCAGATATAATGCTTAGTGTTTGCATGTGTGCCCGATTTCAAGCTACACCGAAGGAATCACACCATAAGGCTGTGAAGCATATTCTTCGATATCTAGCTCACACACCAACACTAGGACTATGGTACCCCAAGGGCTCTACTTTTGATCTCATTGGATATTCTGACTCTGACTATGCTGGTGATCGTGGACCGCAAGTCAACATCTGGTACTTGTCATTTCCTCGGATGATCTTTGGTCTATTGGTCCTCGAAGAAACAGAACTGCGTATCACTGTCTACTGCGGAAGCTGAGTGCATTGCTGCTAGTTTGTGCTGTGTTCAATTGCTGTGGATGAAGCAAACTCTCAAGGACTACGACATCAACGTGAAGAATGTGCCTCTCTACTGTGATAATGAGAGTGCCATCAAGATTGCTCACAACCCAGTTCAGCACTCGAAGACAAAGCACATTCAGATTCGTCATCATTTTCTTCGCGATCATGTGTTGAAGGGCGACATCTTTATTGATCATGTGAAGACTGAAGAAGAACTAGCCGATATCTTCACAAAGCCCTTGGATGAGAAGAGATTTAGCAAGTTGCGGTGTGAGCTAAATATCTTAGAGTCTTCGAATGTTCTTTGAAAAAGGACACTCATCCTAACACTTATGCAAAATTGATGACTTAGATGTGCAACGCATGAAGAAACATTTTTCTTCAATCAATGAAGAATAACACTCTAAGTGTGAAGAAATTAATGAAGAATTTGATTCTCAGAACCCTACAACAATTGTACGCGGTGTCCAAAATCATCATTCTTATACGGTGGGTCACACCACCACCAAAGTTGAAAATCTTTATTTTTGAAATTCCTCAGTTTTGAAATTCTTTAGTTTTTTTTAAATTCTTCAACTTTGCAAAATCTTCACTGTTTCTGTCATTTTTCTTCATTGGCTATATAATGAGTTTATGTCCTATACAACATTCACTTATGGCTATTTCTTCAAGTTGCATTTTCTGCTAAGTGAATGTGATCGGACCCTTTCCCCTCTATGCTATACTCAACCCAATCTATTCACAAGTTCTTCATGTGTGTTCTATTTGAAACTCGTTCAAAATCTTCACTGTGTCCTTGTCAGCTGAAGAAATTGCAAACGAAACTTAAAATCTTATCTTATCCAAATTTTCGGTTTTGCCACTCAAACCGTCCCGTGTCCCACGATAGACTTATCTATTCACCCACGATCTCCACTTTTCTGTTCATGGGTGACACATGTCAAGCGAATGAGAAGGGTCAGGGGCACGTTCATCCTAAATCTTCGGGCAAACAGTTTTTCACTGTGACTATAAATACCCCCCTTACCCCTTCCTCACTTCCTTTACTCCGCTCGACCGCTCTCTCTCTCACTCGAGCTTCTCAAACCCTAGCACCGCCGCTACTCCATCATCGCCGGTGAGGAAGAGCTTCACTGCCTCGACCTCGTCGCCGTTGTACTCGCGCCGGCCGCGGAAATCTTCACTCTGCCGCCGCCGTAGCTGTCTTCCTCCGCCAAGTTAGGGCGTGGAAGATCTGAACTGACGAGCTTCAAATCTACACTTCTCAGTTTGTTGTGTTCTTCATTAGGGTAATTAAAAGTTACTTTTACTGCCCTCTTTGATTCAAATTTTCTCAACAATATCTTCAAATGTGTTTTATTCTTCAAATCCTCACACACAAAACACCTCACTAGTCATCTGCTCTTGATTCGTTTCTCTAAGCATCATTTATCTTCAAGATTCTTCAATTGTGTGGATCCTCAATCTATACAACTCTGGAACCTAAGACAAAGAACGCTTAGTGAAATTCTTCAAGACTCATCTGGTCAAATTCCTCAAACTTGTTCTTTTTGAAAACCTTCTGAGAACGCATATGACCTCTTCAAATTCCTTGCAACTATACTCTGTTCACAGGTACTCATGTCCGCTGCTGAATCACTAGGTTCTCATCAACTTAACTCATTTGCAGCATTCCTCGAAGAAAAGTTGCATACTTCTTCAGAGAATTCGATTGTTCAAATCCCTCAACTGAAGAATATGGCAGACGGTAAGAAACCACAGAAAGGAGGAAAGAGGCCTGAGGTCATGACTGCGTTTGAAATACCTGAGGACATCTATGCTGACTATTGCATACCTGATGAGGCTAAGTTCGGAAAGGAGAACAAAAATCAGCGCAAGGTGCGCATACAGAGGATTGAAAGGAGATGGGCAAGAGAATGGAGGGAGTACAGATATGTAACTCCAAAGTATATGAAGAAATTCGCTCTAAATCCTCCATGCCCAAGAGCTCCATTGGCACCTGGCCAAGAAGCTGACCCCACCAGCATCAAGCATGGTGAGGATTTCCCTAAAGAATGGGCCAAACGCCAAGCCAAGTTGGCAAGACAAGCCAAAGAAGCAGTGAGGAAATTCAATGAAGACTCTGCTACTGCTGCTACCACTGAGGCCTCTGTGAGGCCTAGAAAATCAATGGCAAAGAAGCCCGCTCACAAGCCAAGTGCTTCACCAACTGTGCCCTCACGGCCAAGTTCCTCTGCAATGCCCTCATGGCCAGAATCTTCAAAGCCCCGACGGCTAAATTCTTCAAAGCCCTCACGGCCAGTTCCTCATGCTGCTCCTGCTCCTCCAAAGTCCTCAGCTCCTCTCCCAAAGTCCTCAGTTGCTCCGGCAAAGTCCTCAACACCTGTACATCTGGCCACGTGCCAAAGGACTGCAGGCATCTCTGTTGCCTCTGGTGTCTCAGCGAGTTCCTCAGTTGCACCAAACTCTTTATCAGGCCCCACTCTGCTGAAGACAAAGGTAACAGCTGGTCGAGGTGCTCGGCCAAATCTGAAGAAGAAATAGGTTGCCTTCCAAGTGCCATCTGACGATGAAGCTGATGATGATGAACTTGCAGAAATCATCAGAGACATGTAAGAAAGGGCCGCTAGAGACAAAGGCACAAATGTGCCACTGCTTTTGGATCCAAAAGCGATCCTCGACTACATTGATGTCTGGCACAAGGACCCAAACACTCCTATGCCTGATTTTCATCTGACTCCTGGCCAAAGTCACATGCTAACCCATTTCATCACTGAAGAGAAATGGAAATTTGAGAAGGCTAGACAAATCAAGAAGGCTTAGTTCAGGAAAGAGAAGTTCCTGAGGAAAAACGTTGTCAAAATGACAACTGATGAACTCCTCAAGATCCAGTCTGAAATCAAAGCCCTCAGCGATGATTTCAATGCTTATTATGCTGATTGGCAAGGAGCCAAAGTCAGGTTCATTAAACTGACTGAGAAGTTCACCAATGTTGCAGCCCCATCGCAACAAGAAATTGCTCAAGCTGAAGTCTCTACTCAGCAAACTGAAGAACATGCCAGCACCACTGATGACTTTCAGGCTGCTGATGAAAATGCTAGTTCTAGGGCTGATGACTCCATTCCAGCCGCTGAAGACATTGCCAGGGCATCCACTAGTGGTGCGCCTGAAGAAAATGAAGAAGTCAAGGCGACTGCATCAGTTGCGCCTAAGGAAATTCAAACAGATTCCTCAGCTCCTCCTGCACCTGCACCAACTCCTACCCTTCCATTTGTATCAGATGTGAGGAAGACCAAGGCTGCAGAGAGAGTTGCAGTGAAGAAAAGGAAAGCATCATCTGCTTTACATTCTTCAGCTCCGAAGAAAATGAAGCCTATGACCAGATCACTTGAAAATCCAATTGATGTTGTTCCGATTTCCACCCTGCCATCAAAGGACCTTGTTCCTTTTGGTGAAGAATATGTGAGCCCTAGCAGATCTGATGAAGAAAATCATTCTGCTGCTTCGTCAGAGCAGATTGATGAAGAAATTGAAGTGGATGCGATCCCTTCAACGCCTGTTGCTTCCTCGCCAATGCCTCAGTTCATAGCTGAAGAGGCTGGCGTTGAAGAAATTGAAGATGAAGACGTGGATATTGGATGCACTACGCCTGTGATGAATGATGACTTTTGGGAAAGTCAGCATCCCAATTCTCCACTCTTCAACCCAATACAACAAATACCTCAGTCCCCTGCACCAACCGTTCAAATAGGCTCTGAAGAAACCCATCCTACCTCGTCTGTGCATGAAGAAATTCCAGCCGCTAGTGCTGAAGAAACTGCTGCTGCTGATCCTTTGAACATGCAGACTGCCACTGAAGAGGAACCAGAAATTCCTCAGCCTGAAGAATCGAAGATTGCGATTCCTGAGGTTGTGATGCAACTCACTGACACTCCTCTGCCCAAGCCAAAGGATCCATTCTCAAAGAAGCAAAAGTTCAAGGCTGAAGATTTCTTCAACGAGCATGTGTTCTTTACAGACGACAATCCCTATGATTCTGCTCGCATAAGGAAGAGGCGTTTCTGGACTGCTAGTCAAGCCAATTTCTATTCCTCAGTGCTATTTAACAAAGACAAAGTCTTCGATCATGAACACATTCCTCACGTGGACATGGAATCTCTGCCAGGCTTCGAGCTAGTCCTTAGTGTTCTTCACGATGCTGGATTGCTGAATTTCTACACTGACATCTGTGATTGGAATGAAGAACTCATTCTTCAATTCTATGCAACACTGCACATCACAGGAAATTTTGAAGATGTGAACTCATGGGTGCTGGACTGGATGTCAGAAAATACTCACTACAAGGCACCAGCAACTGAATTGCTTCGTGCCCTCCCACTTAGTCCTCCCTTTGAAGGTGCTCGTTGCATCTACAATGAACCTGAGCTTACAAATCATTACATGCAAGTGCTGATGAAGCCCTTGAAGCCAGGGCAAGCCGCTCGAACCGAATTCCTCGTCAAGGAATTACTTTATGTGCCACGGACTGTCAATCGCATTCTGACGAAGACAATGAGTCCTATCAAAGGCCACGACTCAAATGATGAAGAAGTCATTGGCATCATGAAGAATATGCTTTTCAATATCACTCATGGTGTTCCCGTCAACTTCCATGATTTCTTCATGAGGACTCTGGTGAATATTGCTATGTCACCATTTGAGCTGAAGCCTTATGCACCATGGATTATGAGGTTCATCAGGACAAGGTCTTCACTCATTTACAAGGATGATACTCTGAACCACGGCAGCTACTTGCCTCCAATTGAAGTCCTCAAACGGACATTTTCCTTAGTTGATGACAAAGGCAAGGCAACTGCTGTGATAAATGAAGGCATTCATCCATTGGATGGTCAATTTCGCAAGGCTGCATCCTACTCCACCAATGATGACTCTGCCACACATGACTCTGCCGCCAACACCTCTGCCAAGCAAATTCCTCAAGCCACAGCACCCAAGGTGATGACTGATCGTGAGTTACTCCTCAGTCTTCATCAGAAAGTTGATCGCAATCATAAATGGGTCAAGCATCAGTTTGGTTCAATTCTTCACAACATGACCTCCACACACAATGCAGTGAAGAAAAACCACTACTACCTCCATGAAACCTTCAACCGTACCTGGGTTGTTCTATCTCATGTCTACATCGCAGAATATCTGAAGAGAATGGGTCTCAAGGAAGAATTTGACTGGTCTGCACCTCCACCGAAGAAATTCAAGAAGGTCAAGGTTCCTTCCTTGGTGGCCAGCTCCTATTCTTCATCACGCGACACTGACGAAAATGAAGACTTGGACGACACTGCGGCAAGCCCTACTACGACAACCGACCCAAACAACGCTGACGCTCCTCCATCAACTTGATATTCTTCAGGGACGTTAGTCCTCAGTTTCGATCCTTTTGGTCATTCGATGACAAAGGGGGAGAAATCTGAGTTAGTCTTCAAGCGGGTCTATTACATGGGCGTTTTTTTGCTAATTTACAACTCTCGCTCTTCTGAAACTTTTATTGGATCAAGTTGTAATCTTAAAACCGATGGTGCTCTGATACTTTTGATGCACTGTGCTCTGATACTTTTGATGCGTTATTCTGCATGCTTGTTCCCCGTTAATATTATTGCACGCATGCTGAATTTCTTCAGGCACCATATTTCATCATGCATTTCAAATTCTTCATATTATATGTCAAATGCATGTATGAATTACAAGATATAGGGGGAGATCTCCATGATTCAACTCTTCAAGTGTGCATTACTTCAAAAGCAAATTCCTCACTATGCACATCTTCAGGGGGAGTTCTTCTATATCTTGCAATCAAATTCCTCAATATCAGTACTTACACTTCATATGTTTATCCCCGTTGAAAACTTAACCTATATTGTCATCAATCACCAAAAAGGGGGAGATTGTAAGTGCATCTAGTGCCCCTTAGTGATTTTGGTGTATTGAAGACTTATAGGTTAAGGGACTAATGTGTTTATGAGTGTACACAGGTCTATAAGTCTATGAGGAGTTTGATATTTACAGAGAAAGTCGACCCCTAAAAATGAATATCTTCGACTGAAGATTTTGGTATTCCTGAAGACTTTCCTGAAGACTTTGAAAGTGAAGAAATTGGTGTGTCCGTGAAGACTTGATATTCATGCAAGGAATATGAAGCTTGAAGACTTTCGTTTTCATAGTTTTGTTTTTTTCCGTCTTGAGTCATAGGAAACACCGTACTGTTAAAGGGGGTCGAGGAAATACTAAGGAAAAATTTCCATGTGATGCTCAACTCAAAATCCTACACCTACCAATCCCTTCGAGTGAAGCCATTGGAATCTCATACAGTTCAGTCAATTTCTTTAGTGACAGAGACGAAGTTCTTCTGGTCGCTGATGAATTTGTTCTGACTGAGGAGTTAGGAATTCGCCAGTGTGGGTTGCCTACACAGTGAGGAACATGATAGCCCTGAGGAATTTGAGAGTCAAAATTCCGACCGTTGCTGTGCTGCGCGCCAGCTGTCCCAAAATATCTTATCCACCTAACGGTCATATCATCGAAGGGCATTTATGTCTTATCGTGTCGGGCTGCTCCCTAGGCTATAAATAGCCGCCCCCCTACAACCACTAGCTAGTTGGCTGCTCCAAGAGAAACTGACACTTGTCATTTGAGAGCAACCCATCCTCCGAGGACTTTGAGCGAAAATCATCAAATGAGGAAAAACCAAAACCCAAACACCTACAAACCCAAAGTGATTGAGCATCACTGAATAGATTGATCCTGCGTGGATCCGACGCTTGTTACCTTTGAAGACTGTGCCTCTTCCAGACAGTTAGGCGTCATGGTCTAGAGCATCCAAGAGGAATTGTGGATCGCCGAGTGACCGAAGTCTGTGAAGGTTTGGAAGTCGCCTGAAGACTTACCACGAGTGATTGGACGAGGTCTGTGTGACCTTAGTTCAAGGAGAATATGGTGAGGACTTGGTGTCCTGAGCTGCGTGCTCAGCGACTGGGTGTCCGGGACTGTGTGTCCTCGAGTTTAAATACTCAGCCGCTCCAACCAAACATACAACTCAGACAGCAGTTGGAACTGGTCTACCAAATCATTGTCTTCACCAACCTTATTGGTTCTATTTCCTCAACTCTTTCATTTCTTCATTACTGTGTTGAGTGATTGTTCATATCTGTGTTTGAAGACTTTGAGTGAAGACTTTCTCAATTTCCTCAGTTTAATTTCTTCGGTCTGTTTGTCTTCATCTTGTGTTATCCTGTGTTTACGCTTTCTGTACTTTGTGTTTGTCTTGATTTCATCATGATGACTACGTGTGTATTCTATCATGCTTACTTCGGAGTACTTATTCCGCTGCAAGTAGTTCTTCGCTAAGGAATTTCCTCACCGGCAAATTCCTCAGTGAAGAATTCATAAAAATCGCCTATTCACCCCCTCTCTAGTCAATATAACGCACTTTCATGGGTGTTCTCACTGAAAACCAGGTTGTAGGGAATAGCAATAGTAGTGTTCTCGCCATCAATAAATTGATGGGCTGCCATAGCCTGATGATCCAAGTAAACCTTGGGCAAACGATAATCACGCTGGCTAATCTGAATGTTAAAGTGACTCGCTAAACGAGTGGCATAGATATACCACCATGAATATTACCCTTGGTCCTGTTAAGGTGCAAGCGACGTGCAATGATAGCCCCTAGGCTATAAGTGTTATTGCCATATAGTGCATGGTGTAAGACAGCGAAATCAGGGGCACTAAGTGTGCCAACCTTGTCTCTAGCAAGTAAACACTTAGCAATGAACAGTGCAAAATAATGCACAGAAGGAAACTGCAAGCTAGTGGCGGTGACACCCGATACCCCTCTCTCATCTCCCACTGTCAAAAGACGAGAAAAGTCCTTGAACTCTGCAAGCCTAGGCTCTCTTATTTCCTCGTCAGAAGGACATCACAAAACTCAGTAAGAGGCATCTGACGAGTTTTAGCATATAAATTAGACTGCACCTCAGGGAGGTTAGTCCTACTGAGAAAATGAAAATTTTGCACAATGAAATTTATAAGGAGATGGTATTGTTCACACTCAGGTGCGATGAATTCGTTAAGCCCAACATTGGCATCAAATTGGGTGAACTCTTGATGGATCCCGGCCCCATCCATGAAGGGGTTGTGCGGCCATTCGCACGGCCGCACCTCCGCCATTCCCCGTATGCGGAGATCATTGTCCGGTGACTCCCCAATGACTCCCTTGGAGTTATTTTTGGAAGCAAACTTCCTAAATAAACTCATCTTATTTATATAAAAAAATCTGAAATTTTTAGTCCACAAAATGTTTGTCAACAAAACTTTGCAAGATTGATAGCAACTACTCATAAGGATGCATAGAGGCCATTTCAAGCATTCAAACTACTTAGAACTCTAAGAATTCAACATGCAAGCTCATCTATAGCAGCACCAAGAGTAGCTAATTATTCAAAATATAAACCACTAAAAGAAGAACTAATTGTACGAATGGAGGAGTCACATACCAAGTAGCAATCCCCCAAAACAGTTTCGGAAACAGAGCTTCAAGCAAAAAGATCGAAATCCGCGGGGTTGAGAGCAAGAACACGAGAGAGAGTGAGAGAGAGAGAGAGAGAGGAGAGAGAGAGATAGATAGAGAGAGAGAGAGATAGATAGATAGAGAGAGAGAGAGAGAGAAAGAGAGAGAGAGAGAAACAGAGAGAGAGAGAGCAATGGTGATTTTTTTCTGGAGGTGATGACATGGGCTAAAGAGGTAAGTGAGGGGCCCCATGTGGGGACCACAACCCACCAGGGCGTGCTTGGGGCTGCTGGCATGCCTAGGTGGGTTGTGCCCACCTGGAGCACCCCCTCTAATGTTATTTGCACTAAAAATTCAGAAATATTCAGAAAAAAATCGTATTAAATTTTTATGGCATTCTAAGAACTTCTATTTTTGGGTCATTTTTTATTACACGGAAAATTCAGAAAACAGTCAAAACATGGCATTCTATTTTATTTAATTAAGAAGAACAGAAAACAAGAGTGGGAAACAGAAGGTTGTGCCTACTAGGTTCATCAACTTCATACCTTTCAAAAATGATCCATTAATAAGGTTGGTCAAGTCTTATTAACAACCACCTTTGATTAGCATGAAACCGAGGAACTTTCATAAAAACACTAAGTTACCTCAACGGGGATATGTATGTCCCCAACAATAAGCATTTCATATTTCTTCTTGGCAGTAGGTAGAGGTAGTTGAAAACTTCCAATAGTGAGTGTCGAAGATTTTTCAATAGCATTAATACCATTCACTTGGAATTGTTTCTTCGGAAAGTGCACCGTATGCTCATTACCATTGATATGAGAAGTGACCTTGCTTTTATTGCAATCAATAACAGCCCCTGCAGTATTGAAGAAGGGTCTACCGAGGATAATCTACATGTTGTCGTCCTCAGGCATCTCAAGTATAACAATGTCAGTCAAGATGGTGACATTTGCAACAAGAACGGGCACATCCTCACAAATACCGATAGGTATGGTAGTTGATTTGTCAGCCATTTGCAAAGATATTTCAGTAGGTGTGAGTTTATTCAAATCAAGTCTTTTATATAAGGAGAAAGGCATAACACTAACACGAGCTCCCAAATCACACAAAGCAGTTTTAACATAATTTCTTTTTATGGAGCAAGGTATAGTTGGTATTCCCGGATCTCCAAGTTGTTTAGGTACTCCATCCCTAAAAGAATAATTAGCAATCATACTGGAGGTTTCAACTTCTGCTATTTTTCTTTTATTAGTGATTATGTCTTTCCTATATTTTGCATAAGGGGCAATCTTTAAAATATCAGTCAAGCGAGTACGCAAAAAGACTGGCCTAAGCATTTTAGCAAAGCACTCAAATTCTTCATCATCCTTTTTCTTAGTGGATTTAGGTGGAAAGGGCATGGGTTTTTGGACCCATGGTTCTATTTCTTTTCCATGTTTTCTAGCAACAAAGTCTCTTTTGTCATATCTTTCATTTTTAGATTGTGGGTTATCAAGATCAACCGCTGGTTCTATCTCAACATCATTATCTGGTTGTTTATCATTTTCTGGTTGAGTATCTTCATGAACATTGACATTATCTTTTTCATTATCACTAGGTGAATGTTCATTACCAGATTGAGTTTCAACATCAGAGATAGAAACATCATTGTTGGCTTCAGGAGGTTTTTTTATTTCAGGTTCACTAGAGGCATGCAAAGTCCTATCATTTTTCTTTTTCTTTTTCTCCTAAGATGGAATAGGTGCAATTGTGTTATTTGTTTGTGAATCTTGTTCAATTCTTTTAGGGTGTCCCTCAGGATAAAGTGGTTCCTGAGTCATTTTACCTCCTCTAGTTTCTACTCTAATAGCAAAGTCATGTATGTTGTTGTTCATTTCAGCAAGCAATTCTCTTTGAGATTTAGCAACTTGTTCTAGTTGAGTTTGAACCGTAGAGGCATGTTTTCCTACACCTCTAATATCATTTGAGATTCTAAATAACAAGTCACTCAAGCGAGCAATCATATCACAATTATATTTCAATTGTTTCATAACATTGGCATTGAAGTGATCTTGTTTTCTAATATAGTTGTCAAACTCATAAAGGCATTGACTAAGATGTTTATTATAAGGATTATCATTGTCATTGAATTTCATTAAAGAATTTACCTCTGCCACCTTAGGTGATTGTGGTGTATCAAGCCCATGTATTTCTTTGATAGGCAAGAAATTTTTAACATCCTCTGCTTTAATACCTTTTCCTTCAAAGATTTCTTTGCCTCTTGCATATCTTCAGGGCCGAGATATAAGATACCTCTCTTCTTCGGAGTAGGTTTATGCGGTGGTTCGGGAAGAGTCCAATCATCATAATTTTTCAATATGTTATTCAATAATTCCGCAGCTTGCTCAACAGTTCTTTCCCTGAAAACACAACCAACACAACTATCTAGGAAGTCCCTAGAAGCATCAGTTAGTCCATTATAGAAGATATCAAGTATTTCATTTTTCTTGAGAGGATGATTAGGCAAAGTGTTTAGCAATTGGAGAAGCCTCCCCCAAGCTTGTGGGAGACTCCCTTCTTTAATTTGCACAAAGTTAAATATTTCCTGTAAGGCAGCTTGTTTCTTATGGGCAAGAAAATATTTTCCAGAGAAGTAATAAATCATATTCTAGGGACTACACACACCACCAGGAGCAAGAGTATTGTACCAGGTCTTAGCATCACCCTTTAACGAGAACGGAAATAACTTGAGGATATAATAATAGCAAATTTTCTCATCATGAGAAAATAGGGTGGCTATATCATTCAACTTAGTAAGGTGTGCCACAACAATTTCAGTTTCTTAACCATGGAAAGGATCAAATTCAACCAAAGTAATTAACTCTAGGTCGACAGAGAATTCATAATCCTTATCATCAACAAAGATAGGAGAAGTAGCAAACTGAGGATCACATTTCATTCTAGCATTCAAAGATTTTCTTTCAATTTGCATAATAATTTCTTAAGATCATCTCTATCATTGCAAGCAAAAAAGTCTCTAGCTGTCTCCCCATCCATAACATAACATTCAAGTACTTTAGGAATTTCATATCTAGGAGCTAGGTCTAATAGGTGTTTCAAGATTTTCGGTTTCAAGTACTTCATCAGTTTCAGTGATCTCATCAATTTCCGTAATTTAATTCTCTCTAACTCCAGCAATTTGTTCATCAAAAAAATCACCTAGTGGAACACCATCATCAAGCAAGGTACTAGCATCATCATGAGTAGCATTCATAGAAGTAGAATCATTAATAACTTGCGACATATCAGGATTAATAGCATGTGGCGGTGTTGCAAGTTTACTCATAACAGAAGGTGAATCAAGTGCAGAGCTAGATGGCAGTTTCTTACCTCCCCTCGTCTTAGAGGGAAAAATCTTAGTCTTGGTATCCTTCAGATTCTTCATAGTGATAAATTGTTAATAATCCCAAGTGACTCAACAAATATAACTATGCTCCCCGGCAATGGCGCAGAAAAAGGTCTTAATAATCCACAAGTATAAGGGATCGCAACAGTTTTCGAGGGTAGATTATTCATCCCAAATTTAAAGATTCGACACAAGGGGAGCCAAAGAATATTTGCAAGTATTAGTAGTTGAGTCGTTAATTCAACCACACATGTAGATTAATTATCTGCAGCAAGATGATCAGTAGCACAGTAATACTATAATTTTGATAGCAGTGGTAATAGTGATAGCAATAGTTTTGCAGCAGTTGTGACAGTAGCAATAGCAACAGTAACTTAGCAAGAACAATATAAGAGAAATTCGTAGGCATTGGATCCGTGAATTCGTTGGATGATATTCTTCATATAACAGTCATAACCTATGGGCGATACGACACTAGCTCCAGTTCATAAATATAATGCAGGCATGTATTCCGTAAATAGTCATACGTGCTTATGAAAAGAACTTGCATGACATCTTTTGTCCTACCCTCCCGTGGCAGCGGGGTCCATAAGGAAACTAAGGGATATTAAGGCCTCCTTTTAATAGAGAACCGGAACAAAGCATTAGCACTTAGTGAATACATGAACTCCTCAAACTATGGTCATCACCGAAAAGTATCCCGACTATTGTCACTTCGGGGTTTGCGGATCATAACACGTAGTAAGTGACTATAACTTGCAAGATCGGATCTAGAACATAGATATAATGGTGAAAACATAAATAGTTTAGATCTGAATTCCTGGCACCCGGGCCCAAAGTGACAAGCATTAAGCATGGCAAAGTCATAACATCAATCTCACAACATAATGGATACTCGGGATCAGGCCCTAACAAAACTAACTTGATTACATGATGAATCTCATCCAACTCCCTCACCGACCAGGGAGCCTATGAAGGAATTACTCACTCCCGATGGGGAGCATCATGGAATTGGCGATGGAGAAGGGTTGGTGATGATGAAGATCAAAGACCCCCCTCTCTGGAGCCCCAAACGGACTCCAGATCTGGCCTCCCAACGAAGAACTGGAGGCGACAGTGGCTCTGTCTTATGAAATGTGACAATTCTTTCTCCCTGATTTTTTCTCCGAAAATAGGTATTTATGGAGTTGGATTCAGGGTCTGCGGGGCCACCAGGTGGGCATAACCCACCTGGGCGCGCCAGGAGGGGGCGCCCTGGTGGGTTGTGCTCACCCAGGGCCCCCCTCCGGTGGTTCTTGGCTCTAGTAATTCACTTTTATTATATAAAAAATCCTCGCAAAGTTTCATTCCAATGCGAGAACTTCTATTTCTGCACAAAAACAACACCATGGTAGTCCTGCTGAAAACAACATCAGTCCGGATTAGTTTCATTCAAATCATGCAAATTAGAGTCCAAAACAGGAGTGAAAGCATTAGGAAAAGTAGATACGATAGAGACGTATCAAGGTCCAAGGTGATTCCAACCTCGCCATCTCACAAGTTAACGACAAATTCTATGTAAAGGACCCGAAGATGACAACTTACTAGAATGTCATCTTAAAAAATTCGGCCAGGTTCGAGGGGCTGGAGTTTCATCACATGCCCCGAATAGCAACTAGGCCGTGGATATACTCATCCGAATGGGCGCAAAGCGGGATAAAGTCCTGGAAAATACCTTCCTTGAACGTCTCTTCAATACATCCGTAGTCTGGCAAGATGACAAAGGAACATCAGAGTCAAGCGACGTCGGGTAACCTGCCTCGCCTGAAGATGACGAAGAACATGGTATAATGGGCGGCTCGGCTATTCAGGAAACAACTTCCGCACACGAAGTCATGGCAGTCATTACACCATGGACTGAGCCGCTCCTCGCATACCTACTCCACAAAGAGCTCCCTAGGGACCAAATTGACGCACGTCGGATCGTAAGTCAATCTAAAACTATAAGGTTCATTAAGCAGAACTCTATAAGATAAGCACTATGGGCGTCCTCTAGCGATGCATATCCGAGGAAGAAGGAAGACTCTTACTTCAGGAGATACACTCTGGCAGGAGCGGATAGCACGCCGCTGCTCGGACTTTGGTCAGCAAGGCCTTCCGAGCTGGTTTCTATTGGCCGACCGTGGGCGCTGACGCCTTGCCGTTGGTACAGTGTTACCCAGGCTGTCAAGTATTCGCCAAACAAAGCCACATGCCACGTGTGGTCCTCCGCAGTATCCCTATAACTTGGCCTTTCGCGGTCTGGGGGCTAGACATGGTCAGCCCACTCAAGGGCGGATCAAGCAAAAAAAATATCTACTTGTGATGGTGGACAAATTCACTAAGTGGATCGAAGCATACCAGTCACCTCGGCCAGAGCTATCCCAGTAATTGAGTTCATCTCCGGGGTAGTGCACTATTACATTATCCCCCACAGTCTGATCACAGACAACGGGACAAACCTCACAGCCAAAGAGGTCAAAGCATGGTGTGCAAAAATGGGCATCAAGCTCGACTACGCATCTGTATACCACCCGCAGTCAAACTAGCAGGTGGAGCGGGCAAATGGACTAATCCTTAGTTGCATCAAGCCTAGGCTAGTACGCTCTGTTAAAAAAGCTGACTACAAATGGGTAGACGAACTTTATTCCATATTATGGGGCTTGCGCACCATGCCTAACGGATCCACCAGGTACACCCCGTTTTTCATGGTGTACGGCACCGAGGTAGTACTCCCTTGCGACATCATACATGATGCACCTTGGGTACGCATGTATGAGGAGCGGGTGGCTGAGCTTGATCGGTAAGACACCCTGGACGCTCTAGAAGAGGAGTGCAACGTCACTCGGGCATGATCGACTGTCTATCAAGAACATGCTTGGTGCTACCACAGCAGGGAGGTTTGTGCAAAGGACTTCAACGTCGGAGATCTCGTGATGAGGCTCCATTCAGAGAAGCAGAAACAAAAACTCTCTCCGAAATGGGATGGGCCATTTATTATTGACTAGGTACTAGTCGAAGGCGCCTACTGGATTCGGGATCCAGAGGACGGCCATCTAGAGCCCAACCCCAAGAATGCGTCACTGCTTCGACGTTTCTATGGTTGACCTCTCGAACTCTGCTCATGTATATAACTTACCCTTTTTCACGTTTCCTACACCTCGAAGCATCTTTTAAATGCTCTCGAGAGATAATATAGCATGTTCTTTAAAAGAACACGCGTCGTTCCACCTCATACGTACCATTGTCTTTCAAGCCAAAATATGCATCGATTTGACTTAAGATTTGGCCATGCTGGGTTGCCTGGCTCCTGTGCTTGCCCCTTACATTCCTGATCATTTGGATAAGGGGCCAAAGGAGCACCGCTGTGATTGTTACTCCCGGGTCAGCCAGTGCAATACCTCGGACGGAGCTAGCACTCTTAATATGCAAATCGGTCGGCCATGACATCGGAATAAAGTGGAGGGAGTCTTTCAAACCACGACCAGGGGCTTTAACCCCGAGGTCACCCATCTTCGGACCTATGTGCTCAACACAACCACCCAAGGAAAGGAACTGCTGGAAGAACTATTTTTCTCGGAATATGTTTCTTACGTTAAAAAGAAATATAACATAACTCTTCACCTCCCTCTTGTCGTTTAAACCATATAGCCGGATTGCCTTGTCACCTGAAGCACTTGGTATAATTACTTCGGCCAGTAGTATGGGACACTTATTAGCCACTGGCCGAGGAGGTGGAAGCCGATGGCTGGTTGACAGAGTTCGAAAGAGCGCTCTGAATATTGACGTAAAAGTACATAGAGTCATACATGAATATATAATTACACCAGGTCTAGTCCATCCATTAAGGTGTCTAGAGCGCATTCCTTCTATGAAAACCAAGCAACACGCATGAAACTCTCACATGCCAGCCTAGTAGGTATCTCTTCCCCGTCCGACCCCATAGGTCCTACCTCGGCCAGGGACATTGTATCAACACCTGTATAATGGGTCTTAACCATGGCCCAGGCCTCCCTAGCCCCTTCTCGGCAGGCGGACACCTTCCAAGCCTGGACCCGGCTTTGTGGTCTTTTCAGATGTTCAGCTAGGACGGCCATGTCTTCGGGCACGTGCTCCACTTCAGGCCATAAAGCCTTGAAGATGTCCTTCATCGATTTTCGTGCACTCGTACACCATGGATAGATGAGCTGCCATATCTTTAGGCACCAGACCTTGGTGTCAAGGGGTTGGCGGGACAAAGAAGCTAGCAAGACATATTAGTCAGCCTCTTAATCACCTCGGATAAGCCATGTACTCAGGAACGATTCTCAAAATCAATACTTACCAAAAATTATCTCATCCGTTTGCCGATTCTTTGCCTCGGCAACAACCAGTTGAGCTTTTAAACTCTCAATCTCCCGAGCCCGTTGTCATTTTCCACCCTTAGTGCATTGGTACCATCCCTCGCTAGTACATGTTGGTTGGCCTAGCGTTGTGACTCTATATACATCAAATCCTCACGGGCCTGCTTAAGATCTCTCTCAAGATGACCTAGGGCTTCTGCTACTACACTGGATTATGTTGTCCGGCCATCTCATAATCTCCCTAGCAGCAATTATATATGCCAGAAAAGCACTTACCATGTGCCTCCATGGTCAACTTTTTCACCTGCTACACCTCGACCAAGGCGGCATCTAACTTCCCCTTCGTTTGGGCAAGCGCCTCGGTCAATTGATCATTCTTTGCCTGAGCTTCCTGTCAAGGACGGCAGGCACTATTAGTATTCAAGCCTTGCTATGGCCGCATTTACCCATACCAAGCCTTAGGGGCTACTACCGTAATTGGTAGTCTTGTTTGCCTTCAAGAAAAAAAGAAATGCACCACACCCCGAAGCAATATTTACTCAGGTGAAGCCTTACCCGCACCTTGCGACAAGAAGTTTAACAACTAATCAAAAGCACCATGGGTTGCTCCAAGGTATGCATCCACCGCACTGAGAGTGTTGAACTCCCGATCCAAGAAAGTCAAATTCCTTAGGGAAGTCTTTCGCCGCCAGTAATTCACGGCACATTGGATCTCAGAAGGAGTAGTTGAGCTAGTCTCGGAGTCCTCGGGTTGGGGAACCTCGGGAGTGATCCCCGAGGCAGGACGTGCTTCCGGTTCCCTATGCAAAGCCGCCTTCCCCTTGGCCCTCATGCTCGCTGTCATGGAAGAAGACAAGGGCTGCGAGCGAATGATCAAGGGGCAGGGGCCTGAGATGGCACCTACACAAATACAGTGATCAAGGAGTTACCTGGTAAACAAGGGGGCACTTTCACCTGTCCCCATGACTTCTGCCTACGCGTCCTGCGCCTCCCGTGGGGACCTCCCTCATAGAGCCATTTCTCCGTGTGGACGTTTGGAACTTCGTCCCTTTAAAGGAGATGTCAGGCGACTAGGGGCTGGAGGGCGAGGAGCTCGCTTTTGATTAGAAGAAAGGGGCGTTACCGATGAAGCTGGCCTCATCCCCGGTACATCTGGGGCAATGGCCACCCTTGAGCAGTCAAGGCTCTCTAGATAAAATTGCCTCCCTTCATAGATGAGGGCTAAATCCTCATCCTCGTTAAAAAGAGGATCCTCTGCTCGGTGGTGCGATTCCGGCTCGGGTTCCGGGTTGTTTATGGCCTCAACCCAATGCTCCATCTCTTTTCAAAACCAGTAAAAGGTTGATCAGCTAAATTTATTACTGAACAACTCGGATATACGAGAAAATCAGGGAAAACTTACCATGTCGGCGGGATTGTAGTAGGACAACCCGTCTCGGAATTGTCGCCTGGCAAAGTCCCCCGCGGCCCCCTAATAAATGTAGACCAGTGCTGTCCCAAAGGCCGACTGGTCAAAGAAGCTATCCCGAATTGTTCACGAAGAGTCTTTGGTCCCGTTGAACCCGCGCAACAAATGAGGACGCTCCCGAAGTGGCTGGACTCTTCGATTTTTTCCGTGACCATTACATCTATTATAGTGAGGCAGTGCTCATCAACTGCTTCACCCGAGCTACCAGCTTGGTTACCTTGACACTTTCCTCTTGGGCGGGTCCCTGCAGCCTCCAACTATAACGCCTCTTCGGGGGTTCCATGGAATACGAGGGGAGTCCCGGCCGAACTGGGTCGAGGAGGGGAACGCCGTCTATATAAAACCACTCGGTTGGCCAAACGTCGGTGTCCTCTTGAGGAGTACCTAATGGGTATTCGGTTCCCTCGATTCGGCAGACTTCGGCTGTCCCGACCTCATATAACTTCTTGGTAGGAGAGCATGGCACCATGCAAAAATACTTCTGCCATAGCTCGAAGTGCGCCTTGCAACCGAGGTGCATCTCGCACACATTGTCTATGTAAACCCACTCAGTGGCCCGCATCTTAATGTCCTCCCTGGGAGTGCCCGAAAGATAGGCGGTCCCTACGATCCAACACACTTCAGCTCCTCCAACCTCGTGATTTTCTCCACCTATGGAGTAGGCAATTAAGCATAAGTATTTTCACCACAGCCCAAAGTGAGCCTCGCAGCCAAGAAATGTCTCATAGAGGGTGACGAACCCCGAGATATGCAAGATCGAATTAGGGGGTAAGATGGTGGAGTTGGATCCCGTAAAACTCTAGTAAACCCCCGAGGAAGGGATGAATGGGGAAACTGATGCGGAGCATCCTACGGACATCACCATGTCAAGAGTTCCATTGCTAAGAGACACGCCCAACTTCTACTTCAATCATACTAAGGTGAATTCCATCCTTAATGCGTGTATTCTTAGTTCCCTCGAGGATGGTATACTACTTTACCGTCCTACCGCATGTGCCCATATAGGTTTGAACCCAATGACGAATGTGCCATGGAGGATGTCATCCACAAGCGAGCACCTACACCATCCACGAGAGAAGCCTGGAAACGGAGAAGGAACTGTCAAGGAGAAGGCGAGGTTCCACCTGCACCGACGGGAGTCCATGAGAAGGTGACATGTTGCGAGCCTCTGGATCCCCCTGCACACGGGCCCTTGGACCCCATGCACATGGGACCCCGTGCCCTCGGTACAAGCCCGTGCGCAAGAGCTACGTCGCCAGGTCTCTGGATACCCCGTGCGCACGGGCTCCACTTACCCCGTGCGCATGGGCCCCCCTGTGTGTTGTTGCAGGCTTGGCCCTTGCATTACCATTTCACCCCCACTTATCGCTCTCTTTGCCTAGGACTATATATACTACTTCCCCTCCTCCATTTAGACTTAGCTAAGAATAGATCTAGACATTAGAGCTTAGCTCATGTACCTCCCCTTGTGGGATTCTTCTTGAGAGAGAGACACTCCACTGAAGCTCAAGGCCTCCATTGGAGAAGATCCCTAGGGATTCAAGACATCCTTGGGGGAAGGATCTATCTAGATCATCAAGAACTCATCTCCTTCATAGGATTTGGGATGAACTTTACCATGTATCTTCTTTCCCTTTGATTGTTCTTGTACCTTGTGAATCTCATGTGTTTGTTGGTCTAGTGGATGTCTGATTGAACTTGTTCTTGAGTGTTCCTCTTGTGATTTCCCTTTGTGTTCTTCATATTCTTCACGTTCTTCGGGAAAAAATCCCTCCAATTCGTGAAAGATCTCCACTTACGGTCTCCACCCTACAACATCTTGGTATCTAGAGCCACGTTGATCATGAATTTGGAGTCTTGCCCACCGTTTTATAGCCTAATTTTGCTTGTTCTTGTCCAATTTCGAAAATTCCCCACAAAAAGAGCCATACCAATTTTTTTTGTGATTTGATGTTTATTGTGAGTTTTAGTTGATTTCAACCCATGGATCTGGTGTTTAGAAAGTAGATCCACCTCCAATTGCGTCCCCATAGCCTGATTTTTCTTTCTCCCCTTCAAATATGACCTAGAAATCGCGAAATTTCCGCCACCCCCATGTCCACGGGCCCCAGATGCCGTGTCCACGGCCCCCCGAAAAGTCTCTGGACACCCCATGTCCATAGCTTTTTCATGTGCACACGGGACCCCGTGCCCATGGCGTTTTGACCCCGTGCACACGGCCCTCCCATGAGCAACCGCCATCATTTCACCGTTTTGCTCATAACTTCCAATTCTAAACTCCGATTTGGGTGTTCTTTGGCTCGTTGGAAAGCTAGCGATGTGCCCGAGCTTCTCATCTTGGTTTTATCACCATTTGACTCCATAAAATTTTGTGCATTTTCACATCTTTTGCATAGGCCATGCACCATATCTTCCGCATAACCACCATAACATTCCGCAACCTAACCCATTTTGGTTCTTCTTGCACTTGTGGTTATGATTATGATTTGAGTCTCATAAGGTATTTCGGCTGCTTAGGGATGGTTACATATTCATCCACCACTGAACACTTGTATCGCTCCAGCGACTACATCCTCCATGACATTCCGCATCGACGACGACCATCCATCCTTTGAGACCATCTTCAACCGGAAGCAAGGCCGATTAACCCCAACTTCATGAAAGGTTAAGTGCGACGAAGGTATCCATTTCATAAACTTTTCGCTCCTTTCCATTACATCTTGATAGCCCCACCATCTTTGCGAATACCTTCATACCTATTGAGACTAGCTATCCGAGCATTGCCGGGCTTCGCAGAAACTTGTGCACCATAGTGATGCGATATCATATTGTTGCATCATTGGATATATCATAAATGCAATTTCTTGCCCCCGTGCATATCTTGTGATACTTTTCTCATGTGATTGGTTGAGGCTCAATAAGAAAAGTGTAAGCAGAAGAGCAAAAAAATACCAAAAAAAGCTTTTAAGCAAGAAATATAATGACCCTAAGCTTATAAGCAAAAGAGAGTTGAGCATGAAAAGAGATACTTGTGCATGAGGATACATGGAATAGGAAACATTTAGCTTGCATACATATAGGTTGGTGCCAAGTGGTGAATCTTGCCCAAAACTGCAATAAGCTAGCGTCTCTCCTAGTGTTTGTGCAACACGAGCCTAGTCTTCATTAGGCAATTTTGTATTGCTCATCCCTATAGTTGCACAAGCCCCATTAACCCATCGTGTGTGTTTCTTTATTGCCCTCCTCTATATTTGTGATCACTTGCTTTGCATTTTGAGTCCTTTGGATTGCTTTCAACATTTACAATATGTCGGACTTCATTTTGCATGAATTTGTGCCACTTGTCCTAACTAAGTCACTCGATAAGCTTTACTTTGTAGATGTGAGTGAACAAGTCCGGTACCAATTCCACTATTCTTCCATTTCACATTGAGTAACATGAGATACATCCTCAATTTTGGGAAATAGCTTGGTATTGTTTATCTCATTTCCCACTCACCTTTGTGAAAGGATCGAGAAGAGGGGTCTAGAGGGGGGGGGGGGTGATTAGACCCTTCACAAGTAAAAGTGGCAGATTTTAAGTTCTTCAAGTTAAGGTGGAGTTCTAGCACAAGTTTAAGAATTCACAATACATTTCAAGCAAGCATGACAAGAGTATATGCAGCGGAAAGAGTAAAGCATGCTAATTGCAAGAAAGTAAAGGGATGGGATTGGAGTGCAAACGCAATGAAGACACGAAGATTTTTGGCGTGGTTCCGATAGGTGGTGTTTTCGTACATCCACGTTGACGGAGACTTAAACCCACAAAGGGTAATGGTTGAGCTATTCCACAGAGGGCTCCACCCATGATGGGTCCACGAAGAAGCAACCTTGTCTATCCCACCATGGCCATTTCCCACGAAGGACTTGCCTCACTCGGGTAGATCTTCACGAAGTAGGCGATCTCCTTGCCCTTACAAACTTCTTGGTTCAACTCGACAACTTGACGGAGGCTCCCAAGCGACACCTAACCAATCTTGGAGACACCACTCTCCAAAAGGTATTAGATGTTGTGTTGATGATGAACTCCTTGCTCTTGTGCTTCAAATGATAGTATCCACAACACTAAACTCTCTCACAGATTTGGATATGGTGGAAAGATGATTTGAGTGGAAAGCAACTTGGGGAAGGCTAAAAATCAAGATTCTTGTGGTAGGATTGATATATCTTGATCTCAACACATGAGTGGGTGGTTCTCTCTTAGAAAATGTATGCTGGAAGTGTAGGCACGCTCTGATGGCTCTCTCACAAATGGAGAAGGGGTTAGAGGGGTATATATAGCCTCCACACAAAATCCAACCGTTACACACATTTGACCCAACTCGGTCAGACCGAATAGATGAACTCGGTGAGACCGGTTTAGTTCAAAATGTGAACGTTAGGAATCTCGATGGGACCGACTGGAACAACTCGGTGGGACCGATGTGCTAGGGCTTAGGGCAAACCTCATCTTAGTGGTGTCGAGTGCATCAACTCGGTGAGACCAAAGTGAAGTAATAGAGCAACAGAGAGTTGGCCAAGCAGACTCAGTGGGACCGATTGCACATTTTAGTGAGATTGAAATAACTGCAACAAGCAATAGAGAGTTTGCAAGGCCATCTCTGTGAGACCGAGATATGTATTGGTATGACCGAACTGTTAGGATTTCTAGCACTGGCTCTCTCATGTGAACTCAGTGGCGGCGGGTAGAAAGAATTGGTGGCGCCGAGTTGGAGTTTAGGATTTTGACATATTTGGAATGAGAAAGTGGTTGAGGGATTTCGAGCAATATCACTAAGCATTTGAGCAAGCAAGACATTAAGCAACACCTCATCCCCTTTAATAGTATTGGCTTTCCTATGGACTCAATGTGATCTTGGATCACTGTTGGTGTCGAAACCGGCGGATCTCGGGTAGGGGCCCCGAACTATGCGTCTGAGGTCGATGGTAACAGGTGACTGGGGACACGATGTTTACCCAGGTTCTGGCTGAGGGAGTCCTGGATTAAGGGGTCCTCGGACAGCCGGACTATATACTTTGGCCGGACTGTTGGACTATGAAGATACAAGATTGAAGACTTCGTCCCGTGTCCGGATGGGACTCTCCTTTGCATGGAAGGCAAGCTTGGCAATTCAGATATGTAGATCTCCTTCTCTGTAACCGACTCTGTGTAACCCTAGCCCCCTCCGATGTCTATATAAACTAGAGGGTTTAGTCCGTAGGACAAAAAACAATCATAATCATAGGCTAGCTTCTAGGGTTTAGCCTCTACGATCTCGTGGTAGATCAACTCTTGTAATACTCATATCATCAAGATCAATCAAGCAGGAAGTAGGGTATTACCTCCATCGAGAGGGCCCGAACCTGGGTGAAACATCGTGTCCCCTGCCTCCTGTTACCATTAGCCTTAGACGCACAGTTCGGGACCCCCTACCCGAGATCCGCCGGTTTTGACACCGACATTGGTGCTTTCATTGAGAGTTCAAATGTGCCATCGCGATAGGGCTTGATGGCTCGCCTTGTTGTCAAGGACAGCATCACCTCTGGAGGATACCTGGCTGTAGGCCAAACTCTCCAGCTGGGCGGTTTCGTCATGGCCGCCCGTTCGGCTGCCACGCCGACGATGACTTCTCAGGTCATCAAGAACAGCCTCCACGTCAGCTCGGAATTCACTAAACGGATGGATCCAATGGATCTCTCCTTCCTGAACGAGCTCTTGGATCGCATTGCCGCCCTGGGGGTCGCTACGGACTATGATCGGATCGGGCTTAAACCCGACCAAAGGGAGATTAACTCTTCGCTGGTCACCCATCGAATAGCGGTGGTGGAGGAACAAAACAGCGATTCTTCCTCTATTTTGAGGACGAACTATATCCAGATTCCCGAGCTCTCCAATCCGGATACCCGTCTACGGGAGGACATGGCCTAGGCTCCGAACTTAGAATCGGGCAACGGGCCACAAATATTGGGCAACATCCTGGAGCCCGAGCTGCCAAGCTCGGGAGCTCCTTTGCCCCTGGGTCTCACATCGGATCAGGATGTGGACTTAAGTCTGCCCACCCACCCAGACACAAGTGATCTTTCCCACATTAGACAAAAGCCCCAAGAGATAGTACACCACTTCTGGGCCAGATTCCTCCTTGTAATGAGCAAGGTTAAGGACTGTCACGAGGAAGACGCGATCTCATTCTTTTGCAAAAATTGCACGGACAAGGGAATTCTCAATGCCATAAGTCGCCGTGACATAGCACACTTCACCGACTTGGCGGCCATAGTACGGAAGTACTGTGCGATGGAAAGCGCCTGGAAAACCCAAACAAAATTCTAGAATCCTCCGGCTCTAACTAAACCCCTTGTCCGAACTAAAAGGGTATGCTCTCGCAAGTCACCCAATCCAATTACAAAGAAGCCAAAGCCCTCTACAGGGCGTGGAACCGTACTGGAGGGATGGCTCAACAGGCCATGCAAAATTCACAGCACACCGGGCATCATACCAACACATAGCCTTAGAGCATGTTGGATACCCCGGCAGGTGGCCAAGAGCGGCGAGGACCTTCTCATCAACAATGCCGCAGAGCACCATCCCGCAAAGAATGAAAATACAGTACTGACAGTCTTCGAGACTTTCGCCTCAAACAACAGGAGCAAGCGAGCGCTCCGTAGCCTTGCCGAAGTCTGCCACGTCGCAGCAATAAACCCGTGGAACGATACGGCCATAACCTTCAATGCCAGCGATGAACCTCAATTCCGAACCGTCCAAGCACCAGCCGCTTTGGTCCTTAGTCCAACTATGGACAACTTCGGGCTTACTAAAGTGCTCATGGACGGCGGTAGCGGATTAAACCTCATCTATGTGGAAACTCTTAACAAAATGGAAATAGATAAGAGCCGCATTAAGCAAAGCAGCATGACTTTCAGAGGAATCATCCCTAGTCGGGAGGCACGATGCACGGGAAAAATAACACTGGATGTGGTATTCGGCACACCGGTGAATTATAGGTCTGAAGAAATCACATTCCAAGTGGCCCCGTTTAACAGTGGATACCACGCCCTTTTACGGCGGATGCATTCACAAGCTTCCAAGCTATACCCCATTACGGGTACATGAAGCTTAAGATGCTGGGGCCCAACGGAATCATCACTCTAGCCAGGGATCCGGACATAGCACTCCGCGCCGAAAATAAAACCGCCGCACTAGCCTTGTTGGCATTATCCGAAGCCCTCGCGGCCGAAGAGTTAACTGCGCTACGCTCCACAGTGGACAGGCACGACGTGATACTTGACAATTGACCCAAGTCCACCTCTTTTAAACCAACAGACGAAATAGTGAAATTCCAGGTCCGCCCAACGGACCCTACAAAAACAACATCAATTGGGGCACAGCTGAACCCCACAATAGACGCCGCACTACGAGAGTTCTTGCACGAGAATTGGGACATCTTCGCCTGGCATCCCTCAGATATGCCAGGTATCCCACGCAGGCTGGCCGAGCATAGCCTAAACATACTAAAGGGATACAAGCCGGTCAAGCAGACTCTTCGGCACTTTTCAGAACCCAAGCGACAAGCCATGGGAGAAGAGCTAGCCAAGCTACTCGAGGCCGGATTCATCAGAGAAATTAAACATCCGGACTGGCTAGCAAACCTGGTGATGGTACCAAAGAAGGAAAAATCCTGGCGCCTATGCGTCGATTTCAAGGACCTCAATAAGGCTTGCCCCAAGGATCCCTTCCCCTCCCCCGCATCGATCAAATCATCGACGCTACCGCAGGACACGACTCATTGTGTTTCCTCGACGCATACTCCGGATACCATCAAATCAAGATGGCGGATGATACGTCTCCAACGTATCTATGAAGTATTCATGCTATTTTATCATCTATTTTGGATGTTTACGGGCTTTATTATACACTTTTATATTAGTTTTGGGACTAACCTATTAACCGGAGGCCCAACCTATTTTAGTATTTCGAAGAAAAGGAATATCAAACGGAGTCCAAACGGAATGAAACCTTCGGGAGCGTTATTTTTGGAACAGAAGCAATCCAGGGAGCTTGGAGTACAAGCCAGGGAAGCTTCGAGGAAGCCAGGAGAGAGGGGGCACGCCCACCCCCCTGGGCGCGCCCTCCACCCTCGTGGGCCCCTCGAGGCTCCCCCGACCGACTTCTCTCGTCTATATATTCCCATATACCCTAAAACCATCGAAGAACAAAACAGATGGGGAGTTCCGCCGCCGCAAGCCTCTGTAGCCACCAAAAACCTCTCGGGAGCCCGTTCCGGCACCCTGCCGGAGGGGGGATCCCTCACCGGTGGCCATCTTCATTATCTCGGCACTCTCCATGATGAGGAGAGAGTTGTTCACCCTCGGGGCTGAGGCTATGTACCTGTAGCTATGTGTTTGATCTCTCTCTCTCTCTCTCTCTCGTGTTCTCTCTTTGGCACGATCTTGATGTATCGTGAGCTTTGCTATTATACTTGGATCTTATGATGTTTCTCCCCCCTCTACTTTCTTGTGATGAATTGAGTTTTCCTCTTGAAGTTATCTTATCGGATTGAGTGTTTAATGATTTGAGAACACTTGATTTATGTCTTGCCATGCTTATTTGTGGTGACAATGGGATATCATGTGATCCACTTGATGTATGTTTTGGTGATCAACTTGCGAGTTCCGCCCATGAACCTATGCATAGGGGTTGGCACACGTTTTCGTCTTGACTCTCCGGTAGAAATTTTGGGGCACTCTTTGAAGTACTTTGTGTTGGTTGAATAGATGAATCTGAGATTGTGTGATGCATATCGTATAATCATGCCCACGGATACTTGAGGTGACAATGGAGTATCTAGGTGACATTAGGGTTTTGGTTGATTTGTGTCTTAAGGTGTTATTCTAGTATGAACTCTATGATAGATTGAACGGAAAGAGTAGCTTCATGTTATTTTACTACAGACTCTTGAATAGATAGAACAGAAAGGATAACTTTGAGGTGGTTTCGTACCCTACCATAATCTCTTCGTTTGTTCTCCGCTATTAGTGGCTTTGGAGTGACTCTTTGTTGCATGTTGAGGGATTGTTATGTGATCTATCTATGTTTTTATTGTTGAGAGAACTTGCACTAGTGAAAGTATGAACCATATGCCTTGTTTCCTACCACTGCAATACCATTTACGCTCACTTTTATCATTAGTTACCTTTCTGTTTTTATATTTTCAGATTACAAAAACCTATATCTACTATCCATATTGCACTTGTATCACCATCTCTTCGCCGAACTAGTGCACCTATACAATTTACCATTGTATTGGGTGTGTTGGGGACACAAGAGACTCTTTGTTATTTGGTTGCAGGGTTGTTTGAGAGAGACCATCTTCATCCTACGCCTCCTACGGATTGATAAACCTGAGGTCATGCACTTGAGGGAAATTTGCTACTGTCCTACAAACCTCTGCACTTGGAGGCCCAACAACGTCTACAAGAAGAAGGTTGTGTAGTAGATATCAACGGAGTCCGATCAAGCCGCAATGGCATTTATCACTCCATACGACCCCTTTTGTTTTAACACCATGCCTTTCGGGCTGAAAAACACCGGTGCAACTTATCAACGCATGATTCAGACATGCCTGGAAACACAGATCGGCAAAACAGTGGAGGCATATGTAGATGACGTGGTCATCAAAACCAGACACGTCAAATCTTTAATAGACGACTTGAGGCTTACGTTCGACAATCTCCGAACATATGACATCAAGCTCAACCCAGAAAATGCCCTTTTGGCGTACCTGCCGGAAAACTCTTGGGCTTTATCGTTTCCAATAGAGGAATCGAAGCAAACCCGGCTAAAATCCGAGCTCTGTCAGAGTTGGCTACCCCAACAGACCTCAAGCAAATCCAGAAATTAACTGGATGTGTGGCCGCCTTAAGTTGCTTTATCTCCCGATTAGGAGAAAAGGCACTACCTCTTTATCGCCTTCTTCGACGCACGGAACACTTCGAGTGGATGGATGCGGCTACGGCTGGACTGGAGGAAATAAAGGCCCTCCTAGCCAGCAATCCAATCCTGGCCGCGCCAAATGTCAGCGAACCTGTGATGTTATATATAGCGGCAACTCATCAGGTTGTAAGTGCAGTGCTTATCGTTGAACGAGAGACGGACGAACACAGATTCCCGCTCCAAAAGCCGGTATACTACGTATCCACTGTCCTCACTCCATGCAAGTCACGGTACCCACATTATCAAAAGATAGCATACGCGGTCTTCATGGCATCCTGAAAATTACGACACTACTTTCAAGAGTGTTCAATCACGGTGGCCTCCGAAGTACCACTCAATGACATAATAAATAACCACGATGCCACGGGCCGGATTGCTAAATGGCCCATCAAGCTCCTCCCATTCGACATAACATACAAACCATGGTGAGCCATTAAGTTGCACGTACTGGCTGACTTCATCGCCGAATGGACTGAAGCCGAACTCCCTAAAGAGTATGGCACGTACTCCAATTGGATCATGCACTTTGACGGCTCTAAGATGCTAGATGGTCTAGGGGCAGGCGTTGTCCTAACATCCCCCACTGTAGATACAGTCCAATACGTACTCCAAATACTATACACAGATTCCAACAATGCAGCCGAATATGAGGCCTTGTTGCATGGTCTTCCGATGGCAGTCTCCATGGGCATTCAATGCCTAGAAGTTCGTGGGGATTCAAATCTCACAATATATCAAATAAATGGAGACTTTGATGCCAAGGACCCAAAAATGGCGGCCTACCGCAATGCCGTCCTCAAAATGTCAGCTCGATTCGAGGGGCTCGAATTCCACCATGTGGTTCGAGAAAACAACCAAGCGGCAGATATCCTCGCCCGCATCAGTGCTAAACGCGACCCCGTGCCACCCAATATCTTTTTGGAAAGGCTGTTCAAGCCACCCGTGGTGTGGGAAGGGGAGACCGGCAATACCAGTCCGGATCCGCACACAACCCAGATCCCGAACACTCTGACGTAATCGGGGGCTCCGCCACCGAAATAACACCTTAGGCCCACGTGATCATGGTTATCATCGCCCCATGGACAGAACCGTTCTTAGCCCACTCAAATAGGCAAGAACTCTCTGAGGACCAAAATGAGGCACATTGCATTGTGCAGCGCTCTAAAGCCTACAAAGTCCACGAGAGAGAGCTTTATAAGAAAAGCGCAACAGGAGTGCTCCAAAGGTGCATCTCTGAAGAGGAAGGGCGACAGCTCTTGGCCGAAATTCATGCCAGACTCGGCGGCCACCACGCCGTAGCTCGGGTGCTCATAAGCAAGGCCTTCCGTACAGGTTTCTATTGGCCGACAGCCGAGGCAGACGCACAGGACCTTGTCCAACATTGCGTCAATTGCCAGCTTTTTGCAAATCAAAGCCATATGCTGCCTACCGCTCTCCAAACAATCCCCATAACTTGGCCCTTTGCGGTCTGGGGGCTCGATATGGTTGGACCCCTTAAAGGAGGAAGCCATAAGAAGAAATACCTGTTGGTCATGATCGATAAATTCACCAAATGGATAGAAGCCAAACCAGTTAAAACGACCGCGTCCGGACCAGTGATAGACTTCATATCCGGGGTCGTACACCGTTACGGTGTCCCCCACAGCATCATCACCGATAAAGGCTCAAACTTCACAGACAACAAGGTGAAAACCTGGTGCAGCAAAATGGGCATAAAACTTGATTATGCCTCTGTCTATCACCCCAAACAAACGGTCAAGTCGAATGAGCGAATGGTCTTATTATGAGCGGCATTAAACCCAGACACTGCAATCCTTGAAAGAATCAGATACGCACTAGGTCGAGGAGCTCGACTCCGTACTATGGGGGCTGCGGACCACGCCAAATCGCACAACCGGATACACACCATTTTTATGGTGTACGGTGCAGAGGTAGTGCTACCCTGCGATATCATCCATGACTCACCTAGAGTGCACATCTATGAAGAGAGAGAAGCCGAGCTGGATTGGCAGGACAACCTAGATGCCCTAGAGGAGGAGCGTGACGTCGCAAAGGCCTGTTCCGCATTCTATCAACAGCAGGCTCGAAGGTATCAAAGCAGAGAAGTACGGGCCAAAACTTATAACATTGGCGAACTCGTTCTACGCCTACCAGAGAAGAAAAAGGACAAGCTCAAGCCCAAATGGGAGGGTCCCTTCATCATTGATAAAGTTCTCACCAGAGGTGCGTACTGTCTGCGTGATGCATCAGATAATCGACTCGAGCCGAACCCATGGAATGCAGCCAGACTCCGAAGATTCTACGCCTAGTGCCAAACTCTGTGTTTGTCTCCTTACCTCCGTCTTCCTTTTTAAATTATATCCTCTCTCTCTCTCTCCCCTTTTTATACATAGCCTTAAAAGCTTCAAGTATGCTTTGACCCACACTCATGCCGCGCTATGCGCACTCAATATACCTGGGGGCTTCTTATACAGAAGCTTAATATAATTATCTTCTGGGCTTCATGCCCACCACATATGCATCATTTCCCCATATGTGCCTTTTTTCACCACTATATGCATCGGTATGACTTAAGTTTTGGCCAAACTGGGTTGCCCGGCTCTTGTGTTTATGCCCTACGTTCCCGTTAATTCGGCTAGGGCATAAGGGGAGCACCTCTGCGATTGTTACTGCCGGGTCAGCCGGATGTGTACCTCAGACTGGGTGAAGCCGAAAGCTAGCGTTCTTAAGGGAATATTCGGTCGATGAACAAAAGATGTCTTTTACCTATTTCAAAACATGCCCCCAGATGATTATATCCTGCGTCATTTTTTTCGCAGTTCAGACATGCACATTAATGCATGAACACCCAGGGAAAGGAACCCTTAACGGAGCTATTCTCCCTGGAAGATGTTTCTTACTACCCATGTAATATAACGTAGCTACTTGGGTACTTGTCTGTTCAAGCACTTATGACGCCTACGCCTGGTTTCCACACGTGCCCCTGTTTTCACATAACCGAGCGGGTATTCGGATACACTCCGACTGTCGGGTCCAAAGGTTGAAGTGAAAAGGTCCGCCAAGACAAATGATTTACAATCCGGCTAGGGACAAATGTGTCCTTCGAAGTATAAAAGTCACTTAGACTGACTAAATTCTTCTTCTATACCATCCAACAGGCTGTCTAGCCTACAGTCCTGTTGGGAATACTTAGCAGCTAATGCTACCTGGTCATATACCAGACTTACAGGGATCTCTTTCCCATCTGATCCTATAGGTACGACCCCGGCCATGTGGTTCGGGTCAGCCTTGGTGTATCGCGTCTTCACCATGGCCCAGGCTTCCCTTGCACCTTGTCGGCAGGCCGATACCTTCCATAATCAGAAGCGCCGCCGCGCTCCCTTGAGCATATCCACAAGCTCCCCCATGCCTCCTGGCAGGGAGGCGGATGACCACAAGGCCTGGGCAATGCCCTGCATCACCTGCCGAACTTGTTCGTGTAGTTGTGAGAGCTCCTGCAGAAGATCACCTGCAGATCCGGGCATCCCCTCTTCGGGACGACCTGTCAACATACCTACAGACATAAATCTGTTAGCACGCTTCTTTGCCGAACTTTATAGTGGTTTGTTATAGCACTTACTAAATATGCTGCGTCGAAGCCTCTTATTCTCCTTCACGGAGTCAGCAAGCTGGGCCCAAACATCCTTTAATTTGAGGTCCAGTCGGGTGTTCGCGTCCCGGAGAGTATTTTTCTCCTGTATAACCTTTGTAAGCACATGCTCTCTAGACTTTAGCTGTCACTGAACATTGCTCATCCTTTGGTACGATCTCCAGATTGCCTCCGGGATTGTGTGCAGAATCTATTGTTAGATTTGCATTCATGCCAAATATTAACTGCTACATACCATTACATTATTACCAGATGGGGCCTTCGTGGACTCCTCCATTCCGGCAATTGCAGCCCGCAGTTGGGCTTTGCCCTCCTCCAGCTCTTTAGACAGCTGGGTATTCTTCTCTGCCAGACTATGCACACGAGGATCCTTAAATCAGTTGTGCCAACCGTTTCAACTCTCAGAGGCTACTGATATACATACTTATCAAATTTTCTTACCCGTATATCCTTTACATACTGGCCCGTGGCTCTGGCGAGGCCACCTTGAGCAGCCCGGATGTACGCGTCCCCTGAGTTGAAGGCATTGAACGCCTCTTCAGAGAAATTAGGGCCGCGTAGTGTGGCCCGTCAGCGGCTATGATTCATGGCGCTCTCCACTTCGAAGTTTGTAGCGGAGACTCTATCCGCATCCTCTGTAGGAGGATCGTCCGCGTTGACCTCCGCCTTTGAGTCCGGCCTTGGAGTCCGGCTCGGGGAGGCGTGGCCGGTAGGCTCTCCAGATATAGTCCGGCGAGCGCTTTTTCTGCCAAAGGACAATGGACATTGTTATATTTTAACGATGATAATTACGGGGCAGAATTTTAAACATACCTTTGCAACGACATCTCGGTCCTAATCGCCTTCCTTTTAAGCCTACCCGGCTTCGGTGCCCCTTGTTGACGAGTCACCGTGGGTTTGGCATGGTGGCCCGATGGCCTTCCCTGTAAAATGCAATACATGTGCGGTGGGTAAGGCGCGAAGAGGGATTCCTTTTTGGAAGTTGGGACTCCGGTCTTACTTACCTGTGATACAGGGAGCAGGCCAAGATAATCAGCTATGATGGCCAGCAACGCACCATCGCAGCTTAACAGATAAAATATCCGGTCGACGAGCTCCACAAATGTGTCCGGATCTTCTTCAAGTCCGGGGTCGAGGGCCCGGTCAGGGTCCTCTGGCCGCGGAGACGGGCTGTGAACCTCCCTCATAGCTTTTCACAGTTCCTGCTATGAATTGGCAAGGTAAATATTTATGCTAAAGAGTGCGGGAAAGACCAGAATTAAAGATAGCCGCTCACCCAGCTCGGGGGGTCGTACATGGAGAATCCATCCCGTGGCTTGATACGGATAAACTCCTCTTCTTCTCCTTTGTACAAATCGAACAATATCTTCGCTAGAGCGACAGGGGAGTCTGGAACATTACGGCCGCAGCAGGTGGCATCGTCTTCTCCATTGAAGTGCCACATGGGTTTCCCCCGATATTGAAGTGCTGCACTCCCCGCATTATACATATGGACATAACCTCAATTACCGTCAGTCCTGATTTGGCCAGCGTCTTTATCCTGTCCATCAAGAAAAGGATCTCTCTGTTATCTTCCTCTTGGGGGCTCCCAGGGCGCCAGCTGTGGCGTTTCTTCAACGGGGCATTTACAAACTCGGGAAGGCCCTTCCGAATAGGGTCCGGAAGAGGGACATCCTCCATATAGACCCACTCCAAAGGCCAGTCTTCGGATGTCTTCTTCGGGGTACCGAATAGGTATCCGGTCCCGGCGATGCGCCATATTTCGGCTCCGCCCACTTGATATGTTGACCCCTCCTGAGTGCCGGGTACGAGGCAGAATAGCCTCTTTCACAGCTCGAAATGAGCATCACAACCCAGAAATAGCTCGTAGAAGGCAACGTAGCCTACGACATGCAGTATGGAGGCTGGGGTAAAGTTATGCAGCTGGATGCCGTAGAACTCCAGGAGCCCGCGGAGGAAAGGATGGATTGGAAATCTGAGTCCCCTCAGCAAATAGGGGACAAAGCGTACCCGCTCCCCCTTGGATGGGTTGGGAGAACTCTTCGCTTGCTCCCCGCCATTATAAGTGGCTAGTCCATCTCGGACAGACACCATATACGTAGGCGGGAGAAACCCCTTGGTCTGCAATTCTACTAGTCGGCTATGGGGGACAGAACATTTCTCCCAATTGCCTGTCCTAGTGCAACGGGAGCGAGAGGAGGAGCCGCGACGGCCGACCATGGTGGTATGGATTTTTTCGGGCGTGCTCTGATGGATACTCGCTGGGAGGAGATGGTGTGATTTGGATCTGAGGATCCCCATCTCTTTAAATAGATGATTTACTCGCATGGTTAGGGTGGCAAATGTAAAAATGCCCCGACTTCTCACATTCGCTCGACATGTGGAGACAGCTATTATTAAAGCACAGAAGCCGAGGAGTACAACATTAATGGGAAGTCGGACACTGCGCGTTACAACAGGTACCCTGGAGAATTTAGAGAAGAACCCGCCTTGCAATGCCGAAGACAATCTGCGCACCGGACTCATCATCATTGAAGCCTGGTTCGGGGGCTACTAAGGGAGTCCTGGATTAAGGGGTCCTCCGACAGCCGGACTATATACTTTGGCCGGACTGTTGGACTATGAAGATACATGATTGAATACTTCGTCCCGTGTTCGGATGGGACTCTCCTTTGCTGGAAGGCAAGCTTGGCAATTCGGATATGTAGATTTCCTTCTCTGTAACCGACTCTGTGTAACCCTATCCCCCTCCGGTGTCTATATAAACCGGAGGGTTTAGTGCGTAGGACAAAAAAACAATCATAATCATAGGCTAGCTTCTAGGGTTTAGCCTCTACGATCTCGTGGTAGATCAACTCTTGTAATACTCATATCATCAAGATCAATCAAGCAGGAAGTAGGGTATTACCTCCATCGAGAGGGCCAGAACCTGGGTAAAACATCGTGTCCCCTGCCTCCTGTTACCATTATCCTTAGACGCATAGTTCGGGACCCCCAACCCAATATCCGCCGGTTTTGACACCGACACTGGCCCTCTTGATGGAGGTAATACCCTATTTCCTGCTTGATTGATCTTGATGAATATGAGTATTACAAGAGTTGATCTACCACGAGATCGTAATGGCTAAACCCTAGACGTCTAGCCTGTATGATTATGATTGCCTCTACAGACTAAACCGTCCGGTTTATATAGACATTGGAGGGGCCTAGGGTTGTACAGGGTCTGTTTACAAAGGATGGAATCTCCATATCCGAATGCCAAGCTTGCCCTCCACGCAAAGGAGAGTCCCATCCGGACACAGCAGGAAGTCTTCTGTCTTGTATCTTCATGGCCCATTAGTCCAGGCCATATCACACAGGCCGGACGCTCGAGGACCCTTTAATCCAGGACTCCCTTAGTAGCCCCCGAACCAGGCTTCAATGATGATGTGTCTGGCATGCAGATTGTCTTTGACATTGCAAGGTGGGTTCCTCCTCCGAATACTTCAAGGCGTCCGATCCGAAGAGCTATACTCGGGTTCCCATTTAATGTCGTACCCCTTGGCTTCTGCACCTCCACTGCTTCGCTTCCACGTGTCGAGCGGACACGAAAGGTCAGAACATTTTTTGCACATAAGACCTTGGGCATGCAAGTAAGACGTATATTTAAGTGGATTAGATCTTAGATGCCGTCTCACACCAGGCGAAAAATCCTTAGAGCTCGCTAGGAGAATCCATTCCAACATGGCTAGCGCTCCCAGTTCTTCCTCCCGCCCCCATGGCTCCGAAAAAGGTGATTGGGAGAAATGTTCAGTATACCATGACCAGCTGAGCAAGCTTCGAACACGGGGATTCCTTCCCCCCGTAGATTTGGTCCCCGTTCGGGCAGGATTAACCTCCTTTACAGGCGAAGCCCTGGCGGAAAATCTCCCTAATCCAACCAGGGGGGAGCGAGTGTGCTTCGTTTCCTTCTTAATAAGAGGCGTCGGGTTTCCAATCCACCCTTTCCTCCAAGGTTTCCTGGAGTACTATGGTCTCCAACTGCACAACTTCACTCCGGCCTCCATCCTGCATATCACGGGTTTTGTCGCTCTTTGCGAGCTTTTTTGGGCTGCGAAGCCCACTTTGATTTATGGAGGAAACTCTTCTGCCTCGTCCCTCGCACCCAAAAGGGATCTGTATTCGAGGTGGGCGGCGCCGAAATATGGCGCATAGCCGGGACCGGATACTTATCCGGCACGTCGAAGATGGCATCCAAAGAGTGGGCCTCGGAGTGGTTTTATATTGAAGACGTCGCTCTCCACGACCCGATCCGAGTAGGCCTTCCGGAATTTTCCAGTGCTCCCTTGAAGAAACGCCACAGCTGGCGTCCTCGGAACCTCGAGGAGGAAGATAGCGCGGAAGGGCAACAATTAATGGGCAAGATAAAGATACTCACCCAGTCTGGATTATCGGTAATCGAGGTAATGGCAACTTTGATATTGCGAGGTGTTCAGCCGCTCCAATTCAGGGGGCTCACACTACAGACTAAAGGGTCCAGATTCTCTCACCACCCTGGCCACAATATTGGCCGATCTGTTTAAAGGCGAGAAAGAGGAGTTCACCCGTCTTACGCGCCGAGAGGGATTTTCCATGTACAATCCTCCTAGCTAGGTGAGTTTTAATCCCACCACTTTATCGAATCCTCTCCCCGAGTCATGTTTAACCGACATCAACCCGTCCGTCAAATAGGAATGGTGGAGAGTCGTCGCAGGGATCTATAGCCCCGCTCCACAGCCGGAGGACCATAACCGGGACCTCGATCCCGGATTCGAAGAGGATCCGGATATATTCGTAGAGCTCAAGGAGGGAGTCTTCTACCAGGCTAGCTATGATGGCACAGAAGTGGCCATCATAGCCGATTATCCCAGCCTCCTTCCAGCCTCACATGTAAGTAGCCAGGTGACATTTCTTCCGAAGGAGCCTTCTCATTATGCCTCACCCGCCACACCGTCTTGTGCTCCAAAGGGGAGGCGCTCGACGCGTCACATTGCACCAGAGGTGTCTCAAAAGAGAGCGGCGCCTGCGCCGGGCGGGTCTTTGAAGAGAAAGGAAAATCACAACACGGTCGAACCGTCATCGAAGAGGTATGGCTTTAAATATGCCCTATGGCAGTCACGTCCAACCATGACATTGTCCGCTGCGCATTATCAGGAAGAGCATTCGCCGAACTATGTCCGGTGATCCTGCCGGTCACATCTCCACCAATCAGGTTCCGGACCGTGCCTCTACGGTGGGAGCAGACATGGGAGTGACACCGGATTTCCCTCCTTCAGAGGATTCGGATAATGTATCTGTCACGAACTCTGAAGTAGAGAGTGCCATGCATCATCGACGCTGGAGGGCTGCTCTTCGCGACCCTAGCTTTACTAAAGAGGCGTTTGACGCCTTCAGCTCGGGTGATGCATACATCCAAGCTGCTCGGGATGGGCTTACCAGAGCCACTAACCAGTATTTGAAAGATATGTGGGTAAGTACGCATTGTACAAATGTAGTAATCATGTACCAGTAGCCCCGGAGACTTGAAACAGTTGAAACAACTGATTTAAGGATCGTTTGTATAATCAGGTACTCACAGAGAAGAACAACACGCTATCTTGGGAGCTAGAAAAGTGCCAGACGCAGCTAGCTATTGTTACCGCCGAACTGAAGAAGTCCAAGGAGGCGCCACCTGGTAGTGTTCTCCTCCATCCATAAAAGGTATAATCATGTACCAGTAATATTAATATTGTTGCAGTTCCGATGACAGGATCATCAGATCAACTGAAAAAGGAACTGGAGGTCGCGCATGCGGGTAAAAAACAGGTCGAAAGGCAACTGTCCGCAGGCGAACGTGTATTGACACGAGTCAGGGTTGAGAAGAACAAGCTGTAGGATTCCAACACCCGGCTGGGCGAGGAGCTAAAAGATGTACGAGCCCAGCTAGGGGACGCCGTAAAGGAAAATAAGAGGCTACGAGGCGGCATATTCAATATGCTTTTGAACCTCCGTGTAATTCGGCACAGAAATGAGCTGACAGATTTATGTCTGCAGGTATACTGACTGGCCATCCCAAAGAGGAAATGTCCGGATCTCAAGGCAATATGCGGCAAGAGCTGTCCCAAGTTCACGAGGGAGCTCGGCAAGCAATGCGGAGTGTTGCCAAGGCCTTGTGGCCATCCGCCTCCCCTCCAGGAAGTATGGGGGAGCTGGTGAAGCTATTTGAGGGAGCTCGGCACCGCTTTCGATTATGGAAGATATCGGCTTGCCGAGAAGGTGCACGAGAAGCCTGAGCAATGATGAAAACATGGTACACCAAGCTTGATCCGAATCATATGTCCCGGGTTGGACCTCGGGGGTCAGATGGACAAGAAATTTCAGTTAGTTTGGTATATGATCAAGTAAAGATAGCCGCCAAGTTTTCCCAATAGGATTGTAAGCTAGACAACCTGTTAGACGGCATAGAGGAAGAAGTTTTTGAGTCCAAGTGACTATGTACTTCGATTGGCAAATTTGTCCCTAGCCGGATTGTAAAACGATTGTCATGGCAGACCTTTTCGCTTCGACCTCTGGACCTGAAGGTGCGAAGTGTTTCCGAATACCAGAGCGGCAATATAGACCAGGGTATGCATGGAAACCACACATAGGGGTCATAGTTGCTTGAATAGACAAGTTGTATCCGCCTTGCTATGTTATATTACTTGTTAATTGTAAGAAACATCTTCCACGGACAATAGTTCTGTTAAGGGTTCCTTTCCCTGGGTGAACATGCGGCAGTATGCATGCCCGAACTGCGATTGAGAAAGTCGCAACATGACATCTGGGGGTTCATAGTGTAATTAGGGTATAACGTCTTTAGGCCGCCGACCGAATATTCCCTTAAGAACGCTAGCTTTTGGCTTCACCCAGTCTGAGGTACACGTCCGGATGACCCGGCTGCAACAATCGCAGAGGTGCTCCCTTTATGCCCTAGCCGAACAAATGGGAACGTAGGGCATAAGCACAAGAGCCAGGCAACCCATCTTGGCAAAAACTTAAGTCAAAACGGTGCATATAATGGCGAAGAAAAGGTACACATGCTTAAAGGACACATGTGTGGTGAGCTTGATGCTCAGAAAATAATAATAATAAGCTTCTGTAAAAGAAGCCCCCAGGTATGAAGGGCGTATACATTTAGGGATGTGTACGTCATAGGTGTGAGGACTTGCCGCACAAAAAGCTATAGAGCTAAAAAAGGATAAAGAGAGAAAAAGTGGAAACAGAAGGGGGAAGAAGACGAACAGAGAGTCTGGTGCTAGGCGTAGAATCTTCGGAGTCTGGTGGCATTCCACTGGTTCGGTTCTAAGCGATTGTCCGATGCATCATGCAGGTGGTATGCTCCTCCAGTGAGAACTTCATCTATAATGAAGGGACCCTCCCACTTGGGCTTGAGTTTGTCCTTTTTCTTCTTTGGCAAGCGTAGAATGAGTTCACCAACATTATAAGTCTTGGCTCGTACTTCTCTACTTTGTTATCTGCGAGCCTGTTGTTGATAGAATGCAGAACGGGCTTTTGCAACATCGCCCTCCTCCTCCAAGGCATCTAGACTATCCTGCCGATCAAGCTCGGCCTCCCTCTCTTCATACATGCACACTCGAGGTGAGTCATGAATGATGTCACTGGGCAAAACTGCCTCTGCACCGTACACCATGAAGAATGGTGTGCATCCGGTAGTGTAATTGGGCATGGTCCGTAGCCCCCAGAGTACGGAGTCGAGCTCCTCGACCCAGTGCTTGTATGATTCTTTCAAAGACCGCACTAGTCTGGGCTTAATGCCGCTCATGATAAGACCATTAGCTCATTTGACTTGACCGTTTGCTTGTGGGTGATAGACGGAGGCGTAATCGAGCTTAATGCCCAGGTTAGCACACCAGGTTTTCACTTAATTGGCTATAAAATTGGAGCCATTATTGGTGATGATGTTGTGTGGGACAACATAACGGTGCACGACACCAGATATAAAGTCTATCACTGGCTCGGCTTCGGCCGTTTTAACTGGCTTAGCCTCTATCCACTTAGTGAATTTATCTACCATGACCAGCAGATATTTTTCTTATGGCTTCCTCCTTTAAGGGGACCGACCATATCAAGCCCCCAGACCGAAAATGACCAAGTAATGGGGATTGTTTGTAGAGCAGTAGGCGGCATATGGCTTTGGTTGGTGAAAAGCTGGCATCCGACACAGCGTTGGACAAGGTCCTGTGCATTTGCTCGGGCCGTCGGCCAGAAGAAGCCCGTACGGAAGGCTTTACTTATAAGTGCCCGAGACGCGGCATGGTGACCGCCGAGGCTAGCATGGATTTCAGCCAGAAGCTACCGTCCCTCTTCTTCGGAGATACATCTTTGAAGGACTCTGGTAACGCTTTTCTTGTAGAGCTATCCGTCATGGACCTTGTAGGCTTTCAAGCGCCAAACAATGCAACGAGCCTCATTCTGATCCTTAGGGAGCTCTCGCCTATTAAAGTAGGCCAATAAGGGTTTGGTCCATGGGGAAATTACTGCCATTATTAGATGGGCCAATGGTGTTATTTCGGTGGCTGAGCCCCCGATGATATCGGTATTGTGTTCGGAATCTGAGGGTATAATCGGATCCAGACTGGTGTTGCTGCTATCATCCTGCCATACCATGAATGGTCTGAAGAGCCGTTCCAGAAATATGTTAGGCGGGACGGGGTCACGCTTGGTGACCATCGAACAAGGACATCCGCCGCTTGATTACTTTCTCGAGCCACATGATGAAACTCGAGTCCTTCGAACCAAGCTGATATTTTGAGTATGGCATTTCGATAGGCCGCCATCTTTGGATCTTTGGTGTCGAAGTCGCCATTTATTTGAGATATTGCGAGATTTGAATCCCCGCGCATCTCCAGGCATTGTATGCCCATGGAGGCAGCCATCCGAAGACCGTGCAATAAGGCCTCATATTCGGCTGCATTGTTGGAGTCTGTGTATAATATCTGGAGTACGTACTGGACTGTGTCTCTAGTGGGGGACGTTCAGACAACGCCCGCTTCTAAGTGGCCAGCATTTTAGAGCCATCGAAGTGCATGACCCAGTTGGAATATGTACCGTACTCTTTAGGGAGTTCGACCTCTGTCCATTCGGCAACGAAGTCTGCCAGGACTTGGGATTTAATGGCTCGGCGTGGTTTGTATGTTATGTCGAATGGCAGGAGCTCAATGCCCACTTGGCGATCCGGCCTGTAGCATTGCGGTTGTTGATTATGTCATTGAGTGGTACTTCAGAAGCCACCATGATCGAGCACTCTTGGAAGTAGTGTCGTAGCTTCCAGGATGCCATGAAGACCGCGTGTGCTATCTTTTGGTAATGAGGGTACCGGGATTTGCACGGTGTGAGGACGGTGGGTATGTAGTATACCAGTTTCTGAAGTGGAATTTTGTGTTCGTCGTCCTCTCGCTCAACGATGAGCACCGCGCTCACCACCTGGTGTGTTGTAGAGATGTATAATAACATTGGTTCGCCGATGTTCGGCGCGGCCAGGATTGGGTTGCTCGCTAAAAGAGCCTTTATTTCTTCCAGTCCGGAAGTTGCCGCATCCGTCCACTCAAAGTGGTCGGTGTGTCGGAGAAGGCGATGAAGTGGCAATGCTTTTTCTCCTAGTCTGGAGATGAAGGGTCTTAAAGCTGCCACGCATCCGGCTAGTTTTTGGACCTATTTAAGATCTGTTTCTATAGCCAACTGTGACAAAGCTCGGATTTTGGCTGGATTTGCCTCAGTTCCTCCATTTGAAACGATGAAGCCCAGCAGTTTTCTAGCGGGAACGCTGAAAACACACTTTTCCGGATTGAGCTTGATGTCATATGCACAGAGGTTGTCAAATGTGAGACGCAGGTCGTCTATTAATGACTCGACATGTCTAGTCTTGATGACGACGTCATCTACATATGCTTTGACTATCTTGCCGATTAGTTTCTCCAGGCATGTTTAAATAATGCGTTGGTAGGTGGTGAGGGAGTCCTAGATTAGGGGGTCCTCGGACAGCCGGACTATATGCTTATGCCGGACTGTTGGACTATGAAGATACAAGACTGAAGACTTCGTCCCATGTCCGGGTGGGACTCTCCTTTGCGTGGAAGGCAAGCTTAGCAGTTCAAATATGTAGATTTCCTTCTCTGTAACCGACGCTGTGTAACCCTAGCCCCCTCAGGTGTCTATATAAACAGGAGGGTTTAGTCCGTAGGACAACAACAATCATCATCATAGGCTAGCTTCTAGGGTTTAGCCTCTATGATCTCGTGGTAGACCAACTCTTGTAATACTCATATCATCAAGATCAATCAAGTAGGAAGTAGGGTATTACCTCCATAGAGAGGGCCCGAACCTGGGTAAACATTGTGTTACCCGCCTCCTGTTACCATTAGCCTTAGACGCACAGTTCGGGACCCCCTACCCGAGATCCGCCGGTTTTGACACCGACAGGTGGTGGCGGCTTTTTTAAGCCCAAAGTGCATAGTGTTGAAGCAGAAAGGCCCGTATGGGGTAATGAATGCCGTTGCGGCTTGATCGGATTCCTTCATTTTGATTTGATGGTATCCGGAGTACACGTCGAGGAAACACAGTGAGTCGTGTCTCGCAGTAGCATCAATAATCTGATCGATGCGGGGGAGGGGGAAGGGATCCTCACGGCAGGCCTTGTTCAGGTCTTTGAAATCGACGCACAGGCGCCAGGATTTGTCCTTCTTTGGTACCATCACCAGGTTTGCTAGCCAGTCCGGATGTTTTAGTTCTTGGATGAATCCGACCTCGATTAACTTGGCTAGCTCCTCCCCCATAGCTTGTCATTTGGGTTCGAAAAAGCACCGTAATGTTTGCTTGACCGGATTATATACCTTTAATATATTGAGGCTATGTTCGGCCAACCTGCGTGGGATTCCTGGCATATCAGAAGGGTGCCAGGCGAATATGTCCCAGTTATCGCGCAGGAACGCTTGTAGTGCGGTGTCGACAGTTGGGTCCAGCTGCGCCCCGATGGAAGCTGTCTTCTTTGGGTCCATCGGGTGGACTTGGAATTTGACTATTTCATCTGCTGGTTTGAAGGAGGTGTATTTGGGACGCTTATCAAGGATTACATTGTCCCTGTCCACCGTGGAGCATAGTGCGGTTAATTCTTCATCCGCGAGGGCCTTGGATAGTGCCTCGAGGGCCAGGGATGCAGTTTTGTTTTCGGCGCGGAGTGGTATGTCCGGGTCACTGGCGAGAGTGATAATACCGTTGGGCCCGGGCATCTTGAGTTTCATATACTCATAGTGTGGTATAGCTTGAAACCGCATGAATGTGTCTCGCCCCAACAGGGCATGATATCCGTTGTTGAAAGGGGCCACCTGGAAGGTTATCGCTTCGGACCGATAGTTCTCCGGCGTGCCGAATACCACATCGAGTGTAATTTTCCCCGCGTATTGCGCATCCTCGCTAGGAATGATCCCTCGGAAGGTCGTATTACTTTGTTCGATGCGGCTCCTGTGTATTTCCATTTTATTGAGCGTGTCCTCGTAGATGAGGTTTAGCCCACTGTCGCCGTCCATGAGCACTTTAGTGAGCAGAAAGCCATCCACAATTAGATTGAGGACCAAGGCAGCTGGTGCCCGTACTGACCGGAATTTTGGTTCGTCACCGATATTGAAGTTTATGGCCGTGTCGTTCCAGTGGTTTATTGCTGCAACTTGGTAGACTTCGGCGAGGTCGCGGAGTGCCCTCTTGCGCCGATAGTTTGTGGTGAAAGTCTCGAAGACCATCAATACTCTGAGGTCATCGTCCACCAGGGGGCGTTGCTCTGGGGTGTTTTTGGTGAGGATATCCTCGCCGCTCTTGGCCACCTGCCAGAGTATCCAACATGCTCTAAGGCTATGGGTTGGTATGGTATCCGGTGTTGTGTGTATTTTGCATGGCCTATTGAGCCATCCTTCCAGAACAGTTCCGCGTCCCGTAATGGGCTTAGATTTCTTCACTATGGGATCGGGCGCCCCGAGAGGGTGCACCCTTTTTGCCCGCCAGACGGGTTGAGTGAAGACCGGTGGTTCCCAGTCAGCTGTCTAGGTTTTCTAGGCGCTTTCCATTGTGCAGTGCTTCTGTACTATGGTCGCCAAGTCAGCGAAGTGTAGTAGGCGATGGTGGTTGATGGCGTTGAGGATTCCTTCGTCCATGCAATTATTGCAGAATATTGAAATCACGTCCTCGTCGCGGCAATCTTTAATCTTGTCTTTGACGAGGAGGAATCTAGCCCAAAAGTGATGGACTGCTTCCTGAGACTGTTGTTGTACGTACATGAGGTTGCATATATCCGGAGGGCCGGAATTGCTTGGCGAATATTGTTTGTGGTGGGTGGGTGGCTTTAAATCCGAACCCTGACCCGATGTGGAGTCTGGAGTTTGAAAAACTTCCGAGTTTATTAGTTCGGGCTCCGGGATGTCAGATGATTTTCCAGGCTCGGTGCCCGGTTCGAAGTTCGAGGGGTTTAGAGTGTCATCCCGCAAACGGGTGTCTGTATCTTGGAACTCAGAAATCCAAACATAGCTTGTCTTCAACGTAGGGGAAGAGTTGTTGTTTTGTTCCTCTACGACCGCTATCTGATGGGTGATCGGCGGAGATGTGATTTCTCTCTGATCGGGTTTAGGCCCAATCTGATCATAGTCTGTAGCGACTCCCATGGCGGTGATGCGATCCAAAAGTTTGTTTAAAGACGACAACTCCGCAGGATCCATCCGTTTGGAGTATTCGGAGTCAACACAGAGAGGATTCTCGATGACCTGAGAAGTCATCATTGGCTTGAAGGCCGAACGGGCGGCCAGGGTAAAGCCGCCCAACCGAAGGGTTTGGCCTGAGGCCAGGGCTCCTCCAGAGGTGATACTGTCCTTGATAACAAGGTGAGCTATCGACCCTGTCTTAGACGTCATAGTGGAACTCTCAATGAAAGCACCAATGTCGCTGTCGAAACCGGAGGATCTCGGGTAGGGGGTCCCGAACTATGCGTGTGAGGTCGATGGTAACAGGAGACTGGGGACACGATGTTTACCTAGGTTCGGGCCTCTCAATGGAGGTAATACCCTAATTCCTATTTGATTGATCTTGATGAATATGAGTATTACAAGAGTTGATCTACCACGAGATCATAATGGCTAAACCCTAGATGTCTAGCCTGTATGATTATGATTGCCTCTACGGACTAAACCCTCCAGTTTATATAGACACCGGAGGGGCCTAGGGTTGTACATGGTCGGTTTACGAAGGATGGAATCTTCATATCCGAACGCCAAGCTTGCCCTCCACGTAAAGGAGAGTCCCATCCGGACACGGGAGGAAGTCTTCTGTCTTATATCTTCATGGCCCATTAGTCCAGCCCATATCACACAGGCCGGATGCCCGAGGACCCCTTAATCCAGGACTCCCTCAATCACTAAAATAGAAATGAAGAGTCTTGAGCTTTTGCCAATATGTGTCCTTCGCATTTTGAAGGGGTTCCACCTCCTCTTGTCCTTTCCACGCCATTTTTGAAGTTGTCTGAAATACACTAGATAAAAGCATTAGTCCAACAAGAGATATGTTGACATTAATTACCAAAATCACCCAGGGAGCACTTGTGCTTTCAATCTCCCCCTTTTTGACAATTGATTACAACATACACCAAAGCTTTAGGTAAATGATATGAAGAGCAACAAGTAAAGCTTTGGAGGAACATGTAATATGCATAAGCTCCCCTTACATGTATGCAATCATGTGAAGATGGGATATACTAACATGTGAATCCATAATCATGACAGAGCAAGCAGAGAGTTACATGTATCTTGGCTATATGCATCAGAGAAAATGATATGATTTAGAAATGTACCTCCATGTTTATGAATCCCTCTTGCAAACAGTATGTACACCAGCAAGAGATCATCATGCACATGAGTGTGATGCATATACTTACCTTGTGGTCTTGAGCTGACTTTAGAAAGAGTGGACTTTGGAAAACAGGGTTAGATAACACAAGAACACTCCTAATAAAGCATGTTAAGGAACCACAAGAATACCAAGACTGGGATGACATGTAATGGTTGAGTACTGAGTACTTCATTTAGATATAGACATGTACCCAATGATTTAAAGATGTGCAATGAATTCAAAAGATTTTTCTCCACTTAGACATGGACTCTTTCTCCCCCTGAATCTGATATTGGATAATGGGAGAAGGTTGGGTGAGATAAAATCAGAGCAAGATAGGGTAATATCAACCAAAATCAGAGCAACAAGAATTTTAGCAATAGCTAAGATCAAACATATTAACATGTCTTTCCCCTCTTAAAGACATGTGACTTCTCTCCTCTTTGTTAACAAGCATCTGTAGAAGAGCTTAGATGTGCTCACATGATAAGCTTTGATGTGCTCTCTCTCCCCTTGAGGGAGTTCTAGACTAGGGGGTGTCCGGATAGCCGAACTATCACCGTTGGCCGGACTCCTAGACTATGAAGATACAAGATTGAAGACTCCGTCCCGTGTCCGGATGGGACTTTCCTTGGCGTGGAAGGCAAGCTTGGCAATACAGATATGTAGATCTCCTACCATTGTAACCGACTCTGTGTAACCCTAGCCCTCTCCGGTGTCTATATAAACCGGAGGGTTTTAGTCCGTAGGACGAACAACAATCATACCATAGGCTAGCTTCTAGGGTTTAGCCTCTTTGATCTCGTGGTAGATCTACTCTTGTACTACCCATATCATCAATATTAATCAAGCAGGAGTAGGGTTTTACCTCCATCGAGAGGGCCCGAACCTGGGTAAAAACATCGTGTCCCTTGTCTCCTATTACCATCCGCCTAGACGCACTGTTCGGGACCCCCTACCCGAGATCCGCCAGTTTTGACACTGGCATTGGTGCTTTCATTGAGAGTTCCTCTGTGTCGTCACCTTTAGGCCCGATGGATCGTTCAATCATCAACAACGACGCGGTCCAGGGTGGGACTTTTCTCCCCGGACAGATCTTCGTATTCGGCGGCTTTGCACTGCGGGCCAACTCGCTTGGCCATCTAGAGCAGATTGAGAGCTATGCCCCTGGCCATCAGGTCAGATTTGGAAGTTTGAACTATACGGCTGACGTCCGCGGAGACTTGATCTTCGACGAGTTCGAGCCACAGCCAAGCGCGCCGCACTGTCACGATGGGCATGATCTAGCTCTGCTGCCGGACAGTGCCCTGGAGGCCGCACAAGTGTCCGCTCCGACCCTTAGCTCGGAGCCGACTGCGCCGATGGAGGACGGGTGGCTGGACACCACCTCGGGGGCTGCTACCTCTATGGCGATAGAGCTGAATACCAACCCTATCCTTTGTGAAGCTCGTGACTTCAAGGTGCCGGACTCCTCTCCGGACTCTGAACCTTTCGCGCCCCTGCCAATCGAATCCGATTGGGCACCGATCACGGAGTTCACCGCTGCGGACATCTTTCAGCACTCGCCCTTTTGCGACATCCTGAATTCACTAAAGTCTCTCTCTTTATCAGGAGAGCCCTGGCCGGACTATGGACAGGTAGGTTGGGATGCGGACGACGAAGAAATTCAATGCCCACCCACCACCCACTTTGTAGCCACTTTTGATGATTTAACCGACATGCTCGACTTCGACTCCGAAGACATCGCCGGTATGGACGACGATGCAGGAGACAACCAAGAACCAGCGCCTACAGGGCACTGGAAGGCCACCTCGTCATACGACATATACATGGTGGACATCCCAAAGGATGGGAATGGCGATGGAACAATGGAGGACGACCCCTCCAAGAAACTGCCTAAGCGCCGGCGTCAGCGGCGCCGCTCTAAATCCCGCCACAGCAAAAATGGAGATTCCGGCACCGGAGACAATAACACCCCGGACAGCGCTGAAGACAACCCCCTCCAGCAGGATTCAGCGCAGGAGGATGGAGAAGCCAGCCCTCATGAGAGAGTGGCAGACAGAGAGGTAGAGGACGATAATTATATGCCTCCCTCCGAAGACGAGGCAAGCCTCGACGACGATGAATTTGTCGTGCCTGAGGATCCCGTCGAACAAGAGCGTTTCAAATGCAGGCTTATGGCCACGGCAAGCAGCCTCAAGAAAAAGCAGCAACAACTTAGAGCTGACCAAGACTTGCTAGCCGACAGATGGACTGAAGTCCTTGCGGCCGAAGAGTATGAACTAGAACGCCCCTCCAAGAGCTACCCAAAACGCAGGCTACTATCCCGATTAGAGGAGGAAGCACCTAAACCCACATCACCAGTGCATAATACGGCCGACCGGCCACCTCGTGTCCGTGAAAGAGAGGCCTCTCGGCCCTATACTCAAGCCGCACCCCGGTGCCGCTAAAAAAATACCAAGGCACGGGAAAATGCGCCAGACCTGCGGGATATACTCGAGGACAAGGCAAGGCAAACAAGATCGATCTACGGATTGCGTGGGTGCCCCATGATACGTGATGATAACTGTCACGCCGGATATGGCAATTCCGGCCGGGCTGAACATAGCAGACAAAGCTCATTTGAGCTGCGTCGTGATATAGCCCAACACAGAGGCGCCACACACCCACTATGCTTCACAGACGAAGTGATGGATCATCAAATCCCTAAGGGTTTCAAACCCGTAAACATTGAATCATATGATGGCACAACAGATCCGGCGGTCTGGATCGAGGACTATCTCCTCCATATCCACATGGCCCGTGGTGATGATCTACACGCCATCAAATACCTCCCACTCAAGCTTAAAGGACCAGCGCGACATTGACTTAACAGCTGGCCAGCAGAGTCAATCAGTTGTTGGGAAGACCTGGAAGCCGCATTCCTTGATAACTTCCAGGGCACATATGTGCGACCACCAGACACTGATGACCTAAGCCACATAATTCAGCAGCCAGATGAATCGGCCAGACAATTCTGGACACGGTTCTTAACCAAGAAAAATGAAATCGTCGACTGTCCGGATGCAGAGGCCCTTGCAGCCTTCAAACACAACATCCGCGACGAGTGGCTTGCCCGGCACCTAGGACAGGAAAAGCCGAAATCCATGGCAGCCCTCACAACACTCATGACCCGCTTCTGCGCGGGAGAGGATAGCTGGCTATCTCGTAGTAACAACATGACCGAGAGCCCTGGTAATTTGGATACCAAGGACACCAACGGCAGGTCGCGCTACAACAAGCACAAGCGCCGCATTAATGGCGACAATACTGAGGATACGGCAGTCAATGCCGGATTCAGAGGCTCTAAACCCGGTCAGCGGAAAAGGCCATTCAAAAGAAATACTCCGGGCCCATCCAATTTGGACCGAATACTCGATCGCTTGTGCCAGATACACGGCACCCCCGAAAAGCCAGCCAATCACACCAACAGGGATTGTTAGGTGTTCAAGCAGGCAGGCAAGTTAATTGCTGAAAACAATGACAAGGGGTTGCATAGCGATGACGAGGAGGAGACCCGACCGCCGAACAATAGAGGACAGAAGGGTTTCCCCCCACAAGTGCGGACGGTGAACATGATATACGCAACCCACATACCCAAAAGGGAGCGGAAGCGTGCACTCAGGGACGTATATGCGATGGAGCTAGTCGCCCCAAAGTTCAATCCGTGGTCCTCCTGCCCGATCACTTTTGATCAAAGGGACCACCCCACTAGCATCCGCCATGGCGGATTCGCCGCATTGGTTCTAGACCCAATCGTTGACGGATTTCACCTCACTAGAGTCCTGATGGACGGCGGCAGCAGCCTGAACCTGCTTTATCAGGATACAGTGTGCAAGATTCGCATAGACCCCTCAAGGATCAAACCCACAAAGACGACCTTCAAAGGCGTCATACCAGGTGTAGAGGCCAACTGTACAGGCTCAGTTACACTTGAAGTGGTCTTCGGATCCCCGGATAACTTACGAAGCGAGGAGTTAATCTTCGACATAGTCCCGTTCCGCAGCGGCTATCATGCACTGCTCGGACGAACCGCATTTGCAAAGTTCAATGCGGTGCCGCACTACGCATACCTCAAGCTCAAGATGTCACGCCCTCGAGGAGTCATTACGGTCAACGGAAACACCGAACGCTCTCTCCGAACGGAGGAGCATACAGTGGCTCTCGCGGCGGAAGTACAAAGCAGCCTCTTAAGGCAATTCTCGAGTCCGGCTGTTAAGCGGCCGGACACCGTCAAGCGTGCCCGGAGTAACCTACAACAAGACCACCTGGCACGTTCTGAGCATGCGTAGCAAGGCGGCCCCAACCCCATCCCTCGCGAAATCGCGAGACCAGTACCACGCGTACATAATTATGCTCTGGAGATACCATGGGCATAGGGGTAGGGGCACGACCACGGCATGCCCGGAGAGCGGCTCAACCGCACCAGGGGCTCCCAATTGTGTCATTCTTTTTTTTCTCTTATTCGCAGGACTCCGTTTTCCAGAAGCCCTGTCCGGCAGTAGACTTGCCGAACTCACGATGCAACAGCCAGGGAAGCAGAAAAGCTACGTCGTGTGTCCAGGTGGTCTTTATTATGAGCAGTATACCTGTTTTACATACCATCCCGCAGCCTACCCCTGGAGGGGGACATGTTAAATAGTCCCATCCCTTGCTTATCGCACTATTTGTATCATTCTGCTTTCATTGCAATATCTTTTGAATAAGTAATGCATCGCTTTTTGCCTATTATTGATTTCCTTTTTCTATCTATATATGTTCACTTATGACATGTTGCATTCGTACGCTTTGGTACGGCCAAATACACCAGGGGCTTAAGTACCCCAAAATATGGTGTGATAAGTCCAAACACTTTAATAAGTGCGGCACCCCGAACTTATAGCATTATATGCATGGGCTCCGAATCATGTCTTGGGTCAATAGTTGGGTTTTCCCGGCTCCCATGTTTTGGTACCTTACGTTCCGTTATATCGACTAAGGTAGCGCTGGGAGAACCACTGTGATTGTGCCCCGGTTGAGCTGGGTTGAGCACCTCAGTGGAGAAAGCTAAAACTGACCGTCATGATAGGGCGAGAGCCGGTCGCTGTTCGAGAAGTTTTTTCGAGTCCCTAAAGACTTATGCCGCTTAGAGCGAGGAGTCGGCTTCGTCCGGCCCAGGCGTGGATAGCGCCCCGAATTCGGTCTTCCGAACACTAGGGGCTTCGCTGAAATTTAAAATTATAGAATTCTATGGCTGAGTGGGAGTGTTCAAGCATTATAAGTCCGGTTGCCTCGTTCGTTGTGTTGAGCGCCTCCCTCGAAGGACCCAAAAATGGGAACAAGAGCGCTCAAATTTATGCCGAACACCCCAGCACTCGTGGCATGGGGGCTGAAGCCAACGACTTGCCATCTCTCAAATTTGATAAATAGCCGCACAGAAGGTAATATTTTAAATTAACAAGCGTTGCTTAGCGCATATGAACAAACTTTTCAGCGTACAGGATAACAAATGCGAGTCTACTCAAAAATTACATCTTTGGAGCACTCACCCGCTATAAGGCGGGCACCCTTCAGGACACCCTTATAGTATATCTCGGGCGTGCGATACTCCTTGCCCGATGGTGGCGCGTCCGTCACAAGCTTCTCGGCGTCCATCTTGCCCCAGTGCACTTTAGCGCGGGCAAGGGCCCGACGGGCACCTTCAATGCAGACGGAATGCTTGATGACTTCAATCCATGGACAGGCGTCCACCAGCCGCCGCACCAGACCGAAGTAGCTCCCAGGCATGGCTTCTTTAGGCCACAGCCGAACTATGAGGCCCTTCATGGCCTGTTCGGCCACCTTGTGGAGCTCGACCAGCTGCTTCAGCTGGTCGCTCAGGGGCACCGGATGTCCGGCCTCAGCATATTGAGACCAGAACACCTTTTCCGTCGAGCTCCCCTCCTCGGCTCGGTAGAACGCAGCAGCATCGGACACACTATGGGGCAGATCTGTGAACGCTCCTGGAGACCTCCAAATTCGGGTAAGTAATAGATAATTCACTTTTACATGCTTGCTTTGCATGAAGAATGCCTTACCCGCCGCTATCTTTTTTATCGCCTCAATCTCCTGGAGGGCCTTCTGGGCTTCGGCCTTAGCTGCTTTGGCACTCTCAAGAGCCAAGGAGAGCTCGGACTCTCGAGTCTTCGAGTCACGCTCCAAACTCTCGTGTTTTTCCATGAAAGCCTGGAGCTCTTGCTGCACCTCCGCCACCCATGCCTCCTGCTTCTCTCGCCCGGTGCACTCTGCGGCCGCACTTTTTTCGGCCTTGGACATCGCCTCCTTCAGGGTCGCCACCTCGTTCGTGGCCCCTGCAATACTCCCGTTATTCCTGTCATTTTTTGCAACCAAATCCTTTCTATAAGGTATTACTTTAATAAGGTATTACTTACCTTCCTTGTCCTCGAGCTGCTTCTTGGCACGGCCGAGCTCGTTCTCGGACCGCTCGAGGCTCTGCTTCAATACATTGACCTCCGCAGTCAGTGCGGCAGAGGTCAGCAGCGCAGCCTGCATTCCCATATTGACATGCTTATGTTAGACTCCTGCGTATATCTTTTTAGATCCTCAGTTCGGCTTTTCTTTCCGAACACCAAACTGAGCATCAGGGGATACTGTCTATGCGGTATTATTTTTACATATCTTAATTACATACCTCAAAGCCTGTTATAAGGCTGGTACAGGCTTCAGTCAGCCCGCTCTTGGCGGACTGAACTTTCTGAATCACCACACTCATAACAGTGCGGTGCTCCTCGTCGATGGAGGTGCTGTTGAGCGCCTCCAGAAAATTATCTAGTGCCTCCGGTTGGACGGAGGTCACCGGCATCGCAATCTCGCCCTTCTTATGAAGGGCTGCCCGTCGGACTCCGGAACCACTAAAGGTTCCGGTGCGGAGTCCGGCCCAGGGCCGAACTCAGAACCCTTTGGGGGTTGACCCCCCCTCGTGCCCAAAGTCCGGGAGGTTGCCCTGCGGCACCACCGGAACCTCCTCCTCCTGGTTGGGCCCCTTTTGGGACCCCCACCTCGGCGTCATCCGCAGCGCGAGGAGAGGAGACGGCCGGATGTGAAGTGCTATCCACGTCCGAGGGCGTCAGGGAGCCGCTCATTGAAGTGTCGAGCCCGTCCTTGGGCAGGCTGCAGGGTTATATTCGGCGTTAAGAGATTCTATGCAACAAATGAAACACACGAGTTATTCTGGTATTCGGACACTTACAAAGTCGCCAGGGGCTTAGTCCTTGGTGGCCACTCCTCTTCATCGTTGTCGGTGTTGGTGGAGTAGTCCGGGGGGAGGGTCCTTCCCTTCTTGGACCCTTCGGCCTCCCCCGTTGGGGAAGCCTTCCTTTTCTTCTCTCCCCCCGCTGGGGGACAGGCCTCTTTTTTCTCCTCCTCATCTTCGCGGGAGGAGTCTGCCTCGGAGTCATCGGACGATGAGTCCGATAACACCTGGCGCCGGGAACTCCTCCGAGTTCCCGTGGCCTTCTTCTTGGCCTTATTCTCCGGCACCACGTAAGGCGCCGGAGCCAGCAACCCCGTTAATTGGGTGTCTGCTGGGTCTTCTGGCAAGGGAGCCGGATAGTTAACCTGTCCGGACTTCTTCTGCCAGGCCTGTCAAAGGTAAGGGAGTTTAGATCCCGCATAGAGTCAAACTATGGAAAATAAGTGTCCTGTAAAGGGTAAAATAGCTTACCTCGCCGGCTTGAGCTGCGAGCTGAATCCGCGATCTTCGGTAGCGGATGTGGGAGCCTCGGCGCCCTTGAACAACACCTTCCAGGCATCTTCGTACGTAGTGTCGAAGAGCCTTCTCAAGGTTTGGTGTTGTGCCGGATCAAACTCCCACAAATTAAAGGCCCGTTTCTGGCACAGGAAGGATCCGGCGGATGAGCATGACCTGGACTACGTTGACAAGCTTGAGCTTCTTGTTCACCAAGGTTTGGACACAGGATTGGAGTCCGGCCAGCTCCTCTGAATCACCCCATGATAGGCCCTTCTCTTTCCAGGAGGTGAGCCGTGTGGGGATGCCAGATCTAAATTCGGGGGCTGCTGCCCATTCAGGGTCACGCGGCTCGGTGATGTAGAACCACCCCGATTGCCACCCCTTTATGGTCTCCACAAAGGAGCCCTCGAGCCATAGGACGTTGGGCATCTTGCCCACCATGGCACCTCCGCACTCCGCTTGGCGGCCGCCCACTACCTTCGGCTTGACATTGAAGGTCTTCAGCCATAAGCCAAAGTGGGGCTGGATGCAGAGGAAGGCCTCGCACACGACGATGAACGCTGAGATGTTGAGGATGAAATTCGGGGCCAGATCGTGGAAATCCAGGCCATAGTAGAACATGAGCCCCCAGACAAATGGGTGAAGTGGAAAACCTAGTCCGAGGAGGAAGTGGGTGAGGAACACCACCCTCTCATGGGGCCCGGGGGTGGGGATGAGCTGCCCCTTGTCGGGGAGCCGATGCGCGATGTCGCTGGACAAGTATCCGGCCTTTCGCAGCCTCTTGATGTGCCCCTCTGTGACGGAGGAGGCCATCCACTTGCCTCCTGCTCCAGACATGGTTGGGGAAGGTTGAGGCGAGATGTGCGGACTTGGGCGTTGGAGCTCGAGTGCGCGGAAATGGATAAGCAAAGGAGGAAGAAGGCGTAGGTAAAAAGGTGGATCCTTATCCCCGTATATGGACGGACGAAACTATGCGTCCCCACCAGCCTGGTAAAACTCGCTTATCTCCCAGGCACCGTAATCAATGGTGCGGTTGGGTTACCCATGCTCGTATTGATGAGAATCCCGGAATAAGGGGACATGATCTCTGCTTCGACAAGACGTGCCAAGGAAACCGCTTCGCTAAACGCGCTGAGGTGGAACAGTAAAAACGAGTCGAATAAAGGCCTGGCCGTGGTGTGATGTCACGCCACGGAATACGTCAACATATTGAACTTGTGTAAATGTTATTCTCTCTACGGTGGTATGTGGAACTTATTTTGTAGAGCCGGACACTATCCTTGTGTTCAAAATCTTCTATGAACTATTCGGAGGAGGAACCCGCCTTGCAATGCCGAAGACAATAGGCGCACTGGACTCGTCGTCATTGAAGCCTAGTTCAGGGGATACTGAGGGAGTCCTGGACTAGGGGGTGTCCGGATAGCCGAACTATCACTGTTGGCCGGACTCCTAGACTATGAAGATACAAGATTGAAGACTCCGTCCCGTGTCCGGATGGGACTTTCCTTGGCGTGGAAGGCAAGCTTGGCAATACGGATATGTAGATCTCCTACCATTGTAACTGACTCTGTGTAACCCTAGCCCTCTCCGGTGTCTATATAAATCGGAGGATTTTAGTCCGTAGGACGAACAACAATCATACCATAGGCTAGCTTCTAGGGTTTAGCCTCTTTGATCTCATGGTAGATCTACTCTTGTACTACCCATATCATCAATATTAATCAAGCAGGAGTAGGGTTTTACCTCCATCGAGAGGGCCCGAACCTGGGTAAAAACATCATGTCCCTTGTCTCCTGTTACCATCCGCCTAGACGCACAGTTCGGGACCCCCTACCCGAGATCCGCCGGTTTTGACACCGACACCCCCCCTTTGACATCAATTTCCAAGAAGGGCACTTCTGGAGCATGAGTCAAGTAGGTGTGGTCCTTGAGAGCACTACAAAGTAGTAGGTATTATATGATGCTTATAGAGGGAAGAATCATTGAGTGGAGCTGAAGAATATAGGTAGTAAGAAATGGCAAAACATTTTCTCAGAGTTGAAATCGGTGACGCCGATTCATTTTCCGTTGGTGACATCGAGATGCCAGAGTCACAGAAGGTCCCGATCGGTGAGACCGAGTTAGTCGATGTTGGTTGTATCGATGAACTAATTACAAGGAGACCTTGTATTTCGGTCGAGCCGATGGGATTGGATCGGAGGGACCGAGTTCAACACCGAGTAAAGATTTGGTCAACTTAGCTCACTTGGCAAATGAAATCTCACAAGGATTTTCAACGAATTAGTAGAAAGATTTGCAATGAATTAAACACTAGTAAAGAGCAGAAAGATAAGAGGATCTAGATGAAGTTTTTTTTGTTTTGTGTTACAGGGAGACAAAAAGACAAGAAAACCATACGAATGAAAAAGAAATCATCTGAGCAAAAGAACATTAGAGAACTTCATCTAGAAAGGGTCAGTGACAAAGTCACTTATGTTAGAGTATATTGACTGAGGAGTCAAGCGATGCACTTGACCGTAGGTCATACTCATCGTTTAAGCTCAAAATGGGGTTAACAGTTTTTTGTTTAAGCATTTTGATGTATTCACACCTTGTTGAGTTGCTTTAGCTCATTACTTGGAGCAAAGCTTCTCTAAGATGGAATGACATACCTTGGGTTGTGGTGTTGGTCTTGATCATCTAGTCGAACTTGTTTTGGATGCTCAAGGTCGATGTTGTCCATCAAGAGTTGGGAGCACCACTAGTAGTTTGAGTTCATCTTCCTAGATGGGTTAGTCTTGCAAGGAAGAGCACTTGTGTATCCAAATTAACAATCATGATGAATAATTTTTTTGTGGAAAGATGGTCAAAGGATATGTTGAGTGAGTTCATGCTTCCTTGTATTCAACAACCATACCATAGGAACTTGGTGATGTAGAGATTGCTCAAAATGTGAGTGACTTGCAATCTCATAGATTTGGGTTCATCCAAGTACCTACAAGGGTTAGATAACATGCAAGGGTGCGAGTATTGATCCAAGACATATGATCATCATCATAAGAGAAATATCAAGGATTAGTCATAAAAAGGCCCATGCCTTGCATGTATCCAAATGGAGTTTCTACTCCAAGTTTGCGGCATCAATGATATTCAATTCACCTCTCAAACAGCAAAATACTTTCTCATCAAGTGGTTTGGTGAATATATCTACCAATTGCTTATCGGTTCGAACATGCTTAAGATTGATGTCTCCTTTAGCAACATGATCTTGAATGAAATGATGACGAACTTCAATATGCTTAGTTCGAGAATGTTACACGGGATTGTGAGCAATCTTAATAGCACTTTCATTATCACAAAGCAATGGAACATGTTTCACATGTATCCCATAATCCTCAAGGGTTTGGGACATCCAAAGTAATTGAGCACAACATGGTCCGACAACAATGTATTCCGCTTTGGCAGTGGATAAGGATACCGAGTTTTGTTTCTTGGAGGACCAAGACACAAGGGATCTACCAAGAAATTGACTAGTACCCGAAGTGGACTTTCTATCAACCTTGTCACCGACATAGTCCGAATCGGAGTAGCCAACAAGGTCAAATATGACCTCTTAGGATACAAATGCCAAAGTTTTGGGTATGAATGAAGTATCTCACTATCCTTTCCACGACCTTAAGATGACACTCTTTAGGGGCCGCTTGATATCGTGCACACATGCACACTCTTAGCATAATATCAGGATGGGGGACACATAGATATAACAATGAACCAATCATGGAGCAGTAAACCTTTTGGTCAACCGCTTTGCCATCCTTAGTCAAGTCAAGATGTCCACTAGTAGGCATGGGTGTTTTTATACCTTTGCTTTCTTGCATGTCGAACTTCTTGAAAAGATCCTTGGTCTACTTTGTTTGAGAGACAAATGTACCTTATTTAGTTTGCTTGATTTGCAAACCAAGGAAAAATTTGAGTTCACTCATCATAGACATCTCAAACTTCTCCGACATTAGACTTCCAAACTTTTCACTAAAATGGGGGTTAGTAGAACCAAATATGATACCATCCACGTAAATTTGGCACGCAAATAATTCACCATTAACCCTTTTAGTAAAAAGTGTAGAATCAATCTTCCCAATCTCAAAGCCTTTTTCAATAAGAAACTTGGTCAAGCATTTATACCATGCTCTAGGAGCTTGTTTAAGACCATAAAGAGCTTTGTAAAGTTTGTAGACATGATTAGGTTTCTTAGGATTGACAAAGCCGGGAGGTTGTTTAACATACACCTCCTCCTCCTCAATTTCTCCATTAAGAAAAGCACTTTTAATGTCCATTTGATATAGAGTGATATCATGGTGATTGGCATTAGCAAGTAAGATGTGTATGGACTCAAGTCTAGCAACAGGGGCATATGTCTAACCATAGTCCATACCTTCAACTTGAGTGTAACCTTGAGCAACGAGACGGGCCTTGTTGCGTACAACTTGTCCATCTTCATCTTGCTTATTCCGAAACACCCATTTGGTTCCAATGGCAATGTGATTGTCGTCGGGCTTTTCAACCAATGTCCACACTTGATTCCTCTCAAAGTTGTGTAGCTCTTCATGCATAGCATTCACCCAATCCGGATCCTCAAGAGCTTCTTCAACCTTCATAGGTTCAACACTAGAAATGAATGAGTAGTGTTCACAAAAGTTAGCCAAACGAGTTTTAGAGCGAGTGATTCTCCCGGTTTGAATAGCATTGAAGATTTGTTCGACGGGGTGTTCTCTCGTGACTCTTGCTCTAAGTCGTGAGAGCTTTTGTCTGGGTTGGGGTGGAACATCCTCTTCATTGTCTTCTTCTTCTCCTTCATTGTTGTTGGCGTTGTCGTTCTCTTGTGGAGGTGGAGAGGGAGGTTGAGGTGGTTCATCTTGTTGTACTTCCTCATTTTCTCCATCTTGACGTGTTGTACTTGTGGATGCCTCCAAGTCAACTTGTGGTTCACCTTGACGTGAAGTTGAGGCTTCCACTTGAATGGAAGAGGTACTCTCCTTCACCTTCGTTGGGCGAATCTTGCCAATGGACAAATCTTGGATTACTTCTGAAGGATCTTTGTCTCCTACATCAAGTGGCAATTGCTCTACTTGCGAGTCGTTAGATTCATCAAACTTCACATCTACCGTCTCTTCAACCTTTCGGGTGAAATTGTTGTAGACATGGTAAGTGTGAGAGTTTGAGCCATAACCGAGTAGGAAACCTTCATGAGACTTAGGAGCAAATTTTGAGCGGCGATGATTATCAAGAATGTAACACTTTGAGCCAAATACTCGAAAGTATCCAACTTGCGGTTTGTTACCGGTGAGAAGCTCGTATGTCGTCTTGCCGAGAAGCTTGTGAAGATGTAGTCGATTCGTAGCATGACAAGCTATCTCAACCACTTCCGCCCAAAAGTGTCTTGGCGTCTTGTATTCATCAAGCATCGTTCTTGCCATCTCTATAAGTGCCCGGTTCTTCCTCTCAACAACTCCATTTTGTTGAGGCGTGTAGGTAGCCAGGAACTCATGTGAAATCACTTCTTTGTCAAGAAAGGTATCCACATTGGTGTTCTTGAACTCCGTTCCATTGTCGATTCGAACCTTCTTGATCTTCACTTCAAATTGGTTTTGGGCCTTCCTACCGAAGTTCTTGAAGATCTTTTGGATCTGTGATTTATCATTAAGAAAGAACACCCATGTAAATCTTGAAAAATCATCAACAATGACCAATCTGAACGAGTTACCACTGAGACTCTTGTAGGCGTTGGGACCAAAAAGATCCATATGAAGTAGCTCAGGTGGTATTCTCGTGGTCATAATGTTATTCACGGGATGACTTCCTCCAACCTGTTTCCCTGCTTGACAAGCACTGCAAAGTCTATCCTTGTCAAATATGACATCTTTAACACCAAGTATATGATCACATTTAACAAGATTATCAAGATTTCGCATGCCCACATGACCTAACCTTCTATGCCATAACCAACCTTTAGAAGATTTAGCAATCAAGCAAGTACGAGGTTGAGCTTTCTTAGTGAAATCAGCAATGTATAGATCACCTCTACGAATACCGATAAAGACCATATTATGATTATCTCTACGAAACACTTGGCAATCTATTTCAGTAAATAGAACGTTGAATCCGAAGTCAGCTAGTCTGGATATGGAAAGTAGATTGTAACCAAGGGATTCAACGAGCATAGCATTTTGGATAGGGCTATCATTGGAAATGGCCACCTTACCAAGGCCAAGTACCTTCCCCTTGGAGTTATCTCCAAAAGTGACATACTTGGCTGGACCATCGTTCTTAGCAAGCTCACGGAACATGTCCTTGTCTCTGGTCATATGATCAGTACATCCAATATCGAGAATAAATTCCTTTCCTCCGGCCATGTAACCACGAAGGTTAGCCATAAGACCAAAGTGTCTCATTGACTCATCAAGGTCAAAGTCACTATCTTCATCCTCATCATAATACCCATGCTCAACATCATCATGTAAATGGTCATCACCTAGAGAGAGTGATTCATTAGATTTATGACCATGACAATGTGCATGTTTATGAATTCTAATAATTTGTGAGATGATGCTACTACTGACTCCAACATCTCCTTTGGCACGCATAAGATAACGAAGCTCAAATAGTCATTCATCAAACTTAGGATCATTAGGATTCATGTTATGAAAAGCAATAGACTTTTGAAGAATCTCATCTAGATTTTTCAAGGAATAGTTTGGAAAGCGCTCCTCAAGATATTTCCATATAGTATAGGCACATTCAAATGTAGGCAAGCACACAAGCAAATTTCTAGGAAATCCTCTAATGATAAGATTAATAGTTCTAAGATTCCGGGTCATATCAAGATACTCATCGGGGGTAGGATGCAAAGGATCAATGGGGGCACTTAAGGGCTAGTAATATACTTGTTCAAGTCATATTCATTGAAATCTCAAGCATCTCATTCTTCCAAGAATTATAGAACTCTTCCGCCAAGCATTGGCACTCTACGTCTAATACTCCCGATCGTAGACTCATCCATCTTCCTCCAATGGTGATTAAACCAAAGCAATGGAGACCAATGCTCTGATACCAATTGAAAGGATCAAGAAGAGGAGTCTAGAGGGGGGGGAGTGATTAGACCCTTCATAAGTAAAAGTGGCAGTTTTTAAGTTATTCAAGTTATGGTGGAGTTTTAGCACAAGTTTAAGCATTCACAATACATTTCAAGCAAGCATGACAAGAGATTATGAAGCAGAAAGAGTAAAGCATGCTAATTACCAGAAAGTAAATGGATGGGATTGGAGTGTGCAAACGCAATGAAGACACAAAGATTTTTGGCGTGGTCCGATAGGTGGTGCTATCGTACATGCACGTCGACGGAGACTTCAACCCACGAAGGATAACGGTCGCACGATTCCACGGAGGTCTCCACCCACGAAGGGTCTACGAAGAAGAAACCTTGTCTATCCCACCATGGTCATTTCCCATGAAGGACTTGCCTCACTCGGGTAGATCTTCACGAAGTAGGCGATCTTCTTGCCCTTACAAACTTCTTGGTTCAACTCCACAACTTGACGGAGGCTCCCAAGCAACACCTAACCAATCTTGGAGACTCCACTCTCCCAAAGGTAATAGATGTTCTGTTGATGATGAACTCCTTGCTCTTGTGCTTCAAATGATAGTCTCCCCAACACTCAACTCTCTCTCACAGATTTGGATATGATGGAAAGATGATTTGAATGGAAAACAACTTGGGGAAGGCTAGAAATTAAGATTCTTGTGGTAGGATTGGTATATCTTTATCTCAACACATGAGTAGGTGGTTCTCTCTCAAAAAATGTATGCTGGAAGTGTAGGAATGTTATGACGACTCTCTCACAAATGGAAAAGGGGGTGGAGGGGTATATATAGCCTCCACACAAAATCCAACCGTTACATACATTCGACCCAACTCGGTGAGACTGAATAGAAGAAATCGGTGAGACCGATTTAGTTCAAAATGTGAACGTTAGGAGTATCAGTGGGACCGACTGGAACAACTTGGTGGGACCGATGTGCTAGGGCTTAGGGAAAACCTCATCTCAGTGGCGCACATTGCATCAACTCGGTGAGACCGAAGTGAAGCAATAGAGCAACAGAGAGTTGGCCAAGAAAACTTGGTGGGACCGATTGCACATTTTGGTGAGACCGAAATAAGTGCAACATGCAACAGAGAGTTTGCAAGGCCATCTCGGTAAGACCGAGATCCATATCGGTATGACCGAACTATTTGGGTTTCCGGTAGTGGCTATGCCATATGAACTCCGTGGCGCCGGGTAGAAAGAATCGGTGGGGCCGAGTTGGAGTTTAGGATTTTGACATATTTGGAATGAGAAAGTGGTGGAGGGATTTGGAGCAATATCACTAAGCATTTGAGCAAGCAAGCCATTAAGCAACACCTCATCCCCTTTTAATAGTATTGGCTTTCCTATGGACTCAATGTGATTTGGATCACTAAAACAGAAATGAAGAGTCTTGAGCTTTTGCCAATATGTGTCCTTAGCATTTTGAGGGGGTTCCACATCCTCTTGTCCTTTTCATGCTATTTATGAACTTGTCTGAAATACACTAGATAAAAGCATTAGTCCAACAAGAGATATGTTGACATTAATTACCAAAATCACCCAGGGAGCACTTGTGCTTTCACTTTGCTCGAGTCTTGTGATGGATAGGAAAAGCACATCATCTCCGGTCTACAACCACGACGACGAGTTCTATGTAATGAAGAACTTCATCGACACCAAGATGGACAAGCACATGGAGGAGCTCAAGGTCCTCATCAAGAACCGCAAGAGGTCTTCCTCGTCTTCTCGAAGACGCTCAAGTGCAAAACTGTTGAGCTACCATCTCCGGCAAGTACACCATGGCATCGACACCGACAAGACCATGAAGCTCAAGGCCATCAAGGGTGTACCAAAGAACGGAAGAGCGGACTTACGAGAGTCTGTTGGCTTCTCTGCTAACCCCGTGCACACGGGCATTCGACCCCCATGCACACGGCCTCAGACAACCCCGTGTGCACGGACCACACAGAGCCGCGACATCAGCCCCTGGACTACGGCTTCTTCAAAAACATTGGCATCTTCACCAAGTGATATCAAGGCATCTTCGCCTTCGGATGTACGACATCTTTGCCTACTCCACGAGCTCAAGTCTACTACTTCCACGAGCTACTTCGACTTCGACGACGATGATGAGATTCCATTCTTTGGGACTCATGACCCCGAAGAGTACCTCGAGTGGGAGCGCAAGATGGACGACTACCTCAAGCTACACCAAGTCCCCTCAGAAGATCAAGTGAAGTGTGCCACAAGTACCTTCCACGACTATGCATTGATATGGTGGCTTCATAGACCTTCCACAAGCTTCACCATGACTTGACCCATGTTGAAGAAAGCGATGAGGCGAGAGTTTTTGCCTCCCACCTACACGGATCATCCTCTACGCCAATTGGAGAATACCATCCAAGGATCCAAGTCCATCGACGAGTACTTCAAGGATATGAAGAAAGCCTTGCGACGAGCCGGTGTGCACGACCCCATTTCAATGAAGTTCCACTTCATGATGGGATTGAACAACGACATATCCAAGACTATATTCCTTGAGAACTACAAGTCCCTCAACGACAACTACATTGGTGCTCTCAAGGCGGAACGAGAACTCATGAAGGCCAAGGCTTCTCCACCCCAAGCAAACTTTGCGACGACCAAACTCCACGACAATGAGCATGACTATAGTACCACCAAGATGTCCAAGCCCGACGAGCTCCAAGATGACATTCCCAAGTTTGAATTCACCGCCATCCCTCTTTGTAGCATTGATGATGCCGAGTCTACTACGACTCTTTTTAAAGATGGTGCAACGACGAGTACGACTACCGAGCAACTCAAGGACCAAGATTTGGAGGCGAGTGACACGGTCATGAGCAAGGATGATGCTTCCATCTTTGGAGGCCAGTGTGATGACGTGCCATCTTTGGCCTTCATCCACGGCGAGAGTGGTGACGTGCCATCTTCGGCCTTCATCCACGGCAAGAGTGATGATGTGCCATCTTCGGCCTTCATCCACGGTGACGGCTACGAGATGACTGAGCATGGGATTTTCCCTTCGACCGAGGAGGCGTATGATGATGAGTTGAGTGAGTTGTGCATCCATATTGAGAGTGAGAGTGACTTCACCACTAGCCTCATATATGATGAGCTGTCCCAGTTCCCATGTGAGGAGAGCCACCACCACCACCACTTGAGTGATTTGAGTGACTCCACCATATGTGACATTGAGTGAACCTACCCTGAGGGAGAGTGTCGGTGTCAAAACCGGCAGATCTCGGGTAGGGGGTACGATCTATGCGTCAAGGTTGATGGTAACAGGAAGCAAGGGACACAGATGTTTACCCAAGTTCGGGCCCTCTCAATGGAGGTAAAACCCAACTTCCTGCTTGATTAATATTGATGATATGGGTAGTACAAGAGTAGATCTACCATGAGATCGTAGAGGCTAAACCCTAAGAGCTAGCCTATGATGGTATGATTGTAATTGTGATCGGCCTTCTAAGGACCAACCTCTCCGGTTTATATAGACACGGGAGAGGGCTAGGGTTTACATGGAGTCGGTTACAAGAAAGGAAAAACAATATCCGGATCGCCAAGCTTGCCTTCCACGCAAAGGAGAGTCCCATCCGGACACGGGCCAAAGTCTTGAGTCTTGTATCTTCACGCTTCAATAGTCCGAACGTTGTACACAGTCCGGCTGTCCGGATACCCCCTAATCCAGGACTCCCTTAGTAGCCCCTGAACCAGGCTTCAATGACGATGAGTCCGACGCGCAGTATTGTCTTCGGCATTGCAAGGCGGGTTCCTTCTCCGAATACTCCGAAGTAATTATCGAACACTTGAATCGTGTCCGGATCCACAAAATGATCTTCATATGCCACCGTAGAGAGAATGATATTTCACAAATGCAAACTGCTAACAACTTTTTCTGATGACGTGACATGTCATTATGGTCGGATCATGATTCGAACCGTTCTCCCACAACCAGCTACAACGCATATTACGAGGCGGTTTCTTTGACACGTCTTGTCAAAGCAGAGATCGTATCCCCTTATCACGGGATTCTCATCAATACGGGTATGGGTAATCCCACCACACCATCAATCGTGGCGCTTGGGAAGCAAGCGATTCCCAACGGGCAAGTGGGGAGGCGCACCGCTTTCGTCGCCTCTATAAGGGGATAAGATTTCCTCATTTTTACCCACGCCTCCTTTCTCCCTTGACCACTCTTGCCCCCTCGAGCTCCAGCACCCAAGCCCAAGTCTTCTCCACACAGCTAAACATGTCCAGAGCAGGAGGCAAGTGGGTGGCTTCCACCGTCAAGGAGAAGCACATCACAAATCTTTGGGCGACCGGATACTTGGCTGCAGACATAGCACACCGGCTACCGGACGCCGGGCAGGTCATTCCGACCCTAGGACCCCATGAGAGGGTCGTGTTTGTTGCCCACTTCATCCGTGGACTGGGATTTCCACTTCATCCCTTCGTCCGCGGGCTTATGTTCTACTACGGGCTAGATTTCCATGATCTAGCCCCAAATTTCGTGCTCAACATCTCGGTGTTCATCATCGTATGCGAAGCCTTCCTCCGCATCCGGCCTCATTTTGGCTTGTGGCTGCAAACCTTCTGCGTGAAGCCGAAGATTGTAAGCGGCCAACAAGCGGAGTACGGAGGAGCCATGGTGGGCAAAATGCCTAATGTCACCTGGCTGGACGGCTCCTTTGTGGAGACCGTAAAAGGATGGCAGTCGGGGTGGTTCTACATCACCGAGCCGCATGGCTCCAACTGGGCGGCGGCCCTCGAATTCAGATCTGGAGCCCCCATGCGGCTCACCTCCTGGGAAAGGAAGGGCCTGTCCTGGGGTGAATCTACGGAGCTGACCGGACTCCAGACCTACATCAAGAGCATGAAGGACAAGAACATCAAGCTTGTCAATGTGATCCAAGTCATGCTCGTTTGCCGGATTCTGCCATGCCAAAGGCAGGCATTCAATCTGTGGGAGTTCGTCCCGGCCGAACACCAGGCGCTTCGGAAGCTCTACGACATGACGCACAAAGGCGCATGGAAGGTGCTGTTCAAGGCCTCCGAAGTACCTCCTCCCATATCCGAGGACCGCGGGCTTCACCCCGCGCGGGCTCCTAGTCAGGTGAGTTCTTAGACTACCACCGGATTCGGTTCTTTCCAATATATTCATGAGAGAGCCTTAAATAGTTATGCACTTTTATTCAGGATTATGTGGAGACAACAGATCAGGTTTACTATCCGGCTCCGTTGCCAGAAGGCCCAGCTGACGCTCTCCTGATGGAGATGTTAGTCCTGACACCGTACATGGTTCCGGAGAAGAAGGCCGAAAAGAAGGCCCCGAGGACCCGAAAGGGTCTCCGACGTAAGATTATGCCAGAAGCTCCGTCCAAAGACGACGAGGCACACTCCTCCCACGAAGGGGAGGAGGAAGAAGAAGAAGAAGACGCCCCATCCGGAAAGGATGAGGGGCCCGGGGAGGCGGACCAGGGGGGCGGAAAAGGCCCTCGGCATAAGGCCGTCATACCCCTGTCATCGATGACGACGAGACGGATTCCTCCGCGAGGCGGGGGGAATCAAGAAGAAATTTGCCTCCCCACACTAGGGGGAGAAGAGAGAAAAGCCGCCCGGAAGGGGAGGCTGGGGCGTCCAAGAAGGGGAAGGTGTCCCTTCCGAACTACTCCGCCACGGCCGCTCACAGCCAGGAGGGTGGCTACCCAGGGGGAAGCCCCCAGTGCCGATTGTAAGTGTTCGCACTCCATCATAACTTCACTCCATAGCTTTTGTTTGACGCCAAACATATGTGCAGTCCGGTCAGGGCTCACCCGAGGTATCGTCCTCCGGGTCCCTGAGCGATTTGGAGATGAATTCGCTTCCGACGGCCACTACTCCTAGCCCGCGGATGACACGGAGGTGTTGTCCCAGAGGCTCCCAGAGCGGGGGGAGGTGACTTTGGAGACGCCCCGAGGCGGGGTCCCAGATGTCGGACACGCTGGGCTCAAGATCCCCACGGATCGAGTCGATGAGAGCCGCGGTAGGCCGGGCTCTCAGCCGAACACCGTCCCAGAACCTTCAATGGTTCCGAACTCAGGTGCACAGCCCCTCGTTAGGGAGGGCGAGCTGTCTGCATCAAGGACTTCTGTTGTGCACGAGGCGCCGGATTGTCTGCTAGAATCTCTTCGCGGCGCTTCCATGGACGAAGAGCACCGTACTCTTATAAGTTCGTTGATTCGGAAGGTTTCGTCCGCTAAGAGCGGACTAACCGAAGCTTGCACCAGCCTCTTGACAGGCTTTGAGGCAAGTAAGAAATATGTGTAAAATTACCACCCGATAGGTAGTAGCCCCTGATACTCTGTTTGGTGTTCGGAAAGAAAAGCCAAACAGAGGGTCAATTATAATCCGCAGGAGTCTAATAATAAGTATTCGTGTGAATAAGCAGGTTGTGCTGCTTTCTGTTGCTGCCCGTACTGCCGAGGTTGCCGAACTGAAGCGGGACCTGGAGCAGGCGCAGGGAGAGCTCGGCCTCGCGAAGAGGCATCTCGAGCAGAACAAGGGTAAGTGATTCCCCTCTCTTATGTATTTGAGGATAGACAAAATTAGCTAGTCTAACGCCAAAGCATCGTGACTGTGTAACAGGGGCCACCGCCGAAGTGGCGTCCCTGAAGAAAGCGCTGTCCGAGGCCGCAGAAAAAGCGGCCTTGGAATGCAAGGAGCGCGAAAAGCAGAGTGCTAGGGTAGGCGAGGTACAGCAAGAGCTCCGTGACCTCGGCAAGAAGTACGAGTCCGTGGAGCATGATCTTAAGATGAAAGAGGCTGAGCTTGCGAAGGCCCTTGTGAGTTTGAAAGACGCCAAGGCCGAAGCCGAGAAGGCACACCAGGAGGTCCAGGAGGCCAAAAAGATAGCAGCGGGTAAGAAGTTCTTTATGCAAAGCAAACATGTGAAGGAGGCGTTTCTTTTACTTACTCGAATTCGGAGCTCTCTAGGGCATTCGCAGATCTGCCCGCAGCGTATCAGACGCTATGGAGTTCTGTCGTGCCCAGGAGGGGAGCTCAACGGAGAAGCTGTTCTGGTCCCAGTATGTTGGGGCCAAACATCCGATGCCTCTAAGTGACCAACTGAAGCAGTTGGTCAAACTCCAAAGGGCGGCTGAACTGGCTATGAAAGGTTTCATAGTCCGGCTGTGGCCTGGTGAGCTCCTGCCCAATAGCCACTTTGGCCTGATCAAGCGGATGGTGGATGCCTGTCCGCGGCTTGAAGTGATCAAGTGATCCTCTTGCATCGAGGGTGCCCGCCGGGTCTTTGCCCGCGTCAAGGTGCATTGGGGCAAGCTGGATGCGGAGAAGCTGGTCAAGGACGGGCCGCCAGAGGGCAAGGCGCATCACCATCCCGAGATGTACTTTGACGGCGTTATGAAGGGTGCTCGTCTCGTGGCTGATGAATGTACCAAGGACAAGATCTTTGACTAAATGTACCTCTGCCACTATTGTAATTTTATGGGTGAATTTACGTGTGCTATGTAGCACTTGTGTGATTTAAAATATTACCTTTTGTGCGGCTGTTTATAAAATTCTGAAAGTAGGCCAGTCGTCGGCTTCCGCCCCCACGTAGCTAGTACTGGGGTGTTCATGGAAAAACCAGGACACTCTTTATCCAAATGTTTGGTCCCTTAAGGAGGTGTCTGGCGCAGCGAACAAGGCAATCAGACTATGCGGCTTTATAACTTTCACTTAGCCATAGAAGTCTACAATTTTAAATGTCAGCGAAGCCCCTAGAATCTGGAAGGCCGAATTGGGGTGCTATACCCGCCTAGATCGGACGAAGCCGATTTATCGCCTAAAGCGGAAAATCTTTAAGGATTTTAAGACCTCTCGAACAGCGACCAGCTCTTGCCACATCATGCCGGTCAGTTTTCGGCTTTCTCTACTAAGGTGCTCGTCTGGAAGAACCGGACACAATCACAGTAGTTCTCCCTACGCTACCTTAGCCGATATAACGGAACGTAAGGCACCAAAACAAGGGAGCCGGGCTATCCCAACTGTAGACCCAAGACATGATTCGGAGCTGATGCATATAGTGCTATAAGTTCGAGGTGCCGCACTGTTGAAAGTGTTCGGATTTTACTTGCCATATTACGGGGCGCCATGAGAAGCCCTTGGCAAACTGATCGTACCCAGGTGTATGGACGCAGTATCAAATAAACATTTATAAGAGAAAAAAATTCTCAAATAAGAATAAAAGCTGACGCTATATATGATCTCCCATTGACGAATTATAGTTTAAGTGTATGTTTACAATGGATGCATTAAGCGGAGATAAATAGGACTATTTGACATGTCCTATCCGGGGGCAGGCTGTGTATAGATAGATAAAGCAGGTATAATGATCGTAAATAGATTCCACCTGGGTATTTCCTTCTGCGCACAACGTCTATTGCCTCCTTAGATGTCTCTCCCATGTGAGTCTGGCAATTTGGCATTTCTGAGGATGCTGCACTAACGCGGTGTCCTGAAAGGTAAGAGGGAAAGATTATGAAGGTACTGGGCGGTTACCCGCACTATTGACTGAGTCGTTGATGCGCCTCCGCCTATGCCCATGGTATCTTGAGTGCGTAATTGTGTACGCGTGGCACGAATGCTGCTTTGAAGGGGCTTAAGCAGAGGCCGGACTGCTAATCACGCTCTTGGCGTTCCTGATGATCCTGTTGCACGGTGCTCCGGACTCGTTTGACGGTGCTTGAAGTTGTCGCCGGATTGGTTTGTCGGAGTAGGCCGCATTGTACTTCTGCCGCGAGGGTTGCCATATGCTCTTCTGTTCAAAGGGAGCGGTCCATATTTCCATTGACAGTGATGACCCCGCGCGGTCCTGGCATCTTGAGCTGGAGGTATGCATAATGTGGTACCGCATTGAATCTAGTGAATGCGGTTCGTCCGAGCAGTGCGTGGTAAGAACTATGGAAAGGGACGATATCGAAGATTAACTCTTCGCTCCGGAAGTTGTCCAGGGATCCGAAGACCACTTCTAGTGTTATAGAGCCCGTACAGTAAGCCTCTACTCCAGGAATTACACCTTTAAAGGTGGTTTTGGTGGGCTTGATCCTTGAAGGGTCAATGCCCATTTTGCGCACTGTGTCCTGATAAAGCAGGTTCAGGCTACTGCCGTCATCCATAAGGACTCGCGTGAGGTGGAATCCGTTGATGATTGGGTCTAAGACCAATGCGGCTGAGCTGCCGTGACGGATGCTAGTAGGATGATCCCTACGATCAAAGGTGATCAGACAAGCAGACCATGGGTTGAATTTGGGGGCGACTGGCTCCATCGCATAGACGTCCCGTAGCGCCCGCTTCCGTTCCCGCTTGGGGATGTGAGTGGCGTAGATCATGTTGACCGTTTTCACCTAGGGGGGATTTCTTTTGTCCCCCCGTGTTCGGACGCCGGGGCTCTTCGTCATCGTCGCTGTGTAGTCCCTTGTTCTTGTTTTCGGCATTTATTTTGCCGGCCTGTTTGAACACCCAGTAGTCCCTATTGGTGTGATTGGCTGGTTTGTCTGGTGTGCCATGAATTTGGCACGAGCGCTCTAGTATGCGGTCCAGACTGGACGGTCCCTGATTATTTCTTTTGAACAGCTTTTTCCGCTGACCGGACTTAGATCCGTTGAATCCGGCGTTGACTGTCGCTTCTTCAGTGCTGTCACCGTTGTTCCATCTCTTATGTCTGTTGCGCCGTGGCTTGCCGTTAGTATCGCGTCCGTCCGAAGTGCCGGAATGTGGCGTGGTGCCGCTGCGAGCCAGCCAGCTGTCCTCACCCGCACAAAAGCGGGTCATTAGTGTTGTGAGAGCTGCCATGGACTTGGGTTTTTCCTGGCCGAGGTGTCGAGCAAGCGACTCATCACGGATATTATGCTTAAAAGCCGCCAGAGCTTCGGCGTCTGGACAGTCGACTACTTGGTTCTTTTTAGTTAGGAACCGAGTCCAGAATTTCCTGGCTGACTCTCCGGGTTGTTGAGTAATATGGCTTAGGTCATCAGCGTCCGGTGGTCGCACATATGTGCCCTGGAAGTTGTCGAGAAATGCATCTTCCCGGTTTTCCCAACTGCCAATGGAATTTGCTGGTAGGCTCTTTAGCCAATGTCGGGCTAGTCCTTTGAGCTTAAGGGGGAGATACTTGATGGCGTGTAGATCATCTCCGCGGGCCATTTGAATGTGGAGAAGAAAATCTTTGATCCATAATGCGGGGTCTATTGTGCCATCGTATGATTCGATGTTTACGGGTTTGAACCCTTCTGGGAATTCATGATCCATCACTTCGTCAGTGAAGCAGAGGGGGTGTGCAGCGCCTCTGTGCCGGGCTATGTGGCTACGCAGCTCGAATTGGTCTGGGTTGCTGTGTTCGGCCCGGCCGGACTTGTTGATGATGTATCCGGCGCGAGGATCGTCGTCGCGCGTTGGGGCGCGCCCCCGCGATCCGTAGATCGATCTTGGCTGTCCTGCTTTATTTTCCAGAATATCTTGTAGGTCCTGCCTGTTGCCCTGGGCCGCAGTGTATCGGCGTAGGGTTGCGGGCTGGTATTCGGGCTGGTATCCCGTTTTATCCCAGCCATGGGGTGGTCGGTCAGCCGTTTGGCGCTCGAGTCCATATTCCTCGGCTGCCAGGACTTCGGTCCATCTATCTGTGAGCAGGTCTTGATCAACTTGGAGTTGCTGTTGCTTCTTCTTCAGGCTCCTCGCAGTGGCTATAAGCCTATGCTTGAAGCGCTCCTGCTCCACGGGATCCTCAGGCATGCCGAACTTGTCGTCGCCGAGGCTAATCTCGTCTTCGGAGGGGGGCATGTGATTGTCCTCCTCCGAGTATCCGTCTGTCGCCTGTTCTTCTGGGCTGACCTGCTCATCCTCCTGTTCAGCCTGCTCAAAGGCAGGCTGGTCGGGGTTATATTCCTCTTCGGCGGCATCCGGATTGCTTTCCTCTCTGGGGCCGGTATTGCTATGGCGGGGCTTGGAGCGGCGTCGACATCGCCCATTTTTTGTTTTTCTTCCCGAGGGATTATCCTCCGTTGCCTAGTCGCCATTGGTTTCCTTTGGAGTGTCCACCATATATATATCATATGAGGAGGTGGCCGTCCACCGCCCTGTGAGTGGTGGCTCCTGTGATTCTCCTGCATCGTCGTCCATATCGTCGATGTCTTCGGAGTCGAAGTCAAGCACGTTGGTTAAATCATCGACCGTGGAAATGAAGTGGGTGGTGGGTGGGCAACGAATTCCGACGTCGCCTTCTTTCCACTCAAGCCAGACATAGTTCGGCCCAGAGCCTCCTGACAAAGAGAGAGACCTTAGTGAATTCAGCATGTCGCCAAAGGGCGAGTGCTGAAAGATGTCCGCAGCGGTAAACTCCATTACCGGAGCCCAGTCTGGCTCGGCTGGCTCAAGGGTCTGCGGACCGGAACCAACAACCGGATGAGAGTCCGGGGGTCCGGAGTCACATGCTTCCTCAGAAGTGAGGCCTGTGTTTGGCTCCATCGCCGATGAGGGTACGACCTGCGGGGCGGGGTCCAGCCCTCCATCCTTAGGCAACACGACCTGCCCCGGATTTAGATCCGAGGCTTCTGCCGGGGTGATATCCCGAGCATCGTCTGACAGCAGGTCTAAGCCGTGCTCATTGTGACTGTTTGGCGCTCCTGGCGCAGGCCCAAATCCGTCGAAGATCAAGTCCCCGCGAATATCCGCCGTGTAGTTCAAGTTTCCTAACCTGACCTGGTGTCCGTGGGCATAGCTATCGATCTGCTCATGATGGCCGAGCGAATTGGCCCGTAGCACGAAGCCGCCGAACACGAAGATCTCTCCGGGGAGAAAAGTCTCACCCTGGACCATGTTGTTGATGATTGGAGGCGCCATCAAGCTCTGTAGCGACGACACAGCGGAACTCTCAATGAAAGCACCAATGTCGGTGTCAAAACCGGCGGATCTCGGGTAGGGGGTCCCGATCTATGCGTCAAGGCTGATGGTAACAGGAAGCAAGGGACACAGATGTTTACCCAGGTTCAGGCCCTCTCGATGGAGGTAAAACCCTACTTCTTGCTTGATTAATATTGATGATATGGGTAGTACAAGAGTAGATCTACCACGATATCGTAGAGGCTAAACCCTAAGAGCTAGCCTATGATGGTACGATTGTAATTGTGATCGGCCTTCTAAGGACCAACCTCTCCGGTTTATATAGACACCAAAGAGGGATAGGGTTTACATGGAGTCGGTTACAAGAACGGAAACACTATATCTGGACCGCAAGCTTGCCTTCCACGCAAAGGAGAGTCCCATCCGGACACGGGCTGAAGTCTTGAGTCTTGTATCTTCACGCTTCAATAGTCCGGACGTTGTACACAGTCCGGCTGTCCGGATACCCCCTAATCCAGGACTCCCTCAGAGAGAGTGAGCCACCACCACATAGAGAGAGTGAGGTAGTTGATTGGGCATGTGAGGCCATTTCGATTTCTAACAACTTAACCTCTACCTCTATTGTGTGTTCTCATTTGGTGATAGGTACGATATATGATGATGCGCTGATCCTTGACAACTTCATCCTTCCTTTGGACAATACAGTGGCCATGGTGGACTATGATGCACCCCCACATGGTTCCATCACGAGGATGACGTTGATCACGATTTGGTATTTGCCACCTCACCTACACCACATGAGTGGAATTATAAAGGTAACAAAGGTGAAGGTGATGCTCTAGTACCACTAGTGGACATTCTTGACATTGATTGCTTGCATGATGTTGATCCGCCTATTACCATGCTTCATGCTAGTATGATTTCCCCATGCGATGATTTACCCATTTATGATGAGTATGATGATTTTCATGTGGAGTCTATTAGTTGTGATGTCATGTTACATATGATTTCTTGTGACAATTCTTTTGGTCACTTCATGTTTGATAATCCGCTTGACTTGTCATATGCTATGCATGAGATCAATCATATGCATTATTTGCAATCTCATCATAGTTACTATGCATATGCCATTAAAATAAACCCAATTTGCACATATGGCATAGATGAAAAACCCATGGTTATTGGCATTTATTTTTCTTGTGATGATATTGATATGGTCCCTTTGCATCATTTATCTCATATGCCATACCATGACCACCTAGCTTCGGACATGCATTGTTTCCCATGTTGTAAATTTTCTCCATATGATGCTTCCGCTATTCTCATGAGGAGACACCCATAGTTTCCGCATACATTTTAGGAGATTTTGATCCATTCCATCCATTAAATGATCCTAATGCTTGTGTGCACAATACACTTCCCATGAATGATGTTCCATCTAATTGCATGCTCAATTTGTGTCCCCATCATGTTATACATAACAATTATTCTTTCATGATGGATGACATGTTCATATATCATGCTTCAAATTTCTTTGAGCGGTGCTTATCTTGTGTTAACCCTCACGCGCACATGCACATCATGATGGATGATGTGTACATTTACCACACACACACTTTCTTTTGTTTGTCTACTTGTTGTGTAGGTACACATGCTTCCTCGTCAACCTCGCAATCACATGATTTGATGAAACGAGATCTAGAGAGCAATGATGATTTGGGATCCCGTGGCTTGTCCTTATCACCACTCCCTTCACGTAAAGACTTCGCGCATTTATCCTACATGGCCCTCACATGGTTATGGGTTATTGTCCATAGTGTATCATTTGCCCATATTGCCATGTTCACTTTGCATGCTATGCTCATTCCTATGCGTTTTCCATGCATTTGTGACACATGCTTTGCATTACACATGATGATTGATTCTACTACTCGTATGTGTATTTGCAAGTTTGGCGGAGATATTGCTTGTTATTGCCATGTTCCTTTAATGGATTCCTCTAGTATGTTGCATCTTCGCGCTACTACTTTGCATGCTATGATTGATATGCTTGCGTATGTTGCATCACCAATGACTCATACTTGTTCATTTCATGTGGTTGATAGCCACTATTGCCATGCTTTGCACATGATTAATATTGAATGTTGTCATATGTCTCCATATGTTGCCTCTCTCATGCTAGATGACTTTCCTTATATTGTGTGCAACAGTGATTTTAACATTGTTAATGAGATTGTCTCCATAGCATTCTCGCATATATTTGGAGATTTTGACATATTTCTTATGAAGCATGTTTGCCTTCCTTCTTTGCACCATATGCCTAGTGCTAGCCATTGTTGCATCATGTTATTCGTGCACTTTTGCTTCTAATGGTTGTGTGCAAGAGAAGAGAACCATCATGATGGATGATGTGTTTATCTACCATGCACATCGTTGTTTCCTTTCTTTTGTGCATGTGTAGGATACTTGGACTTCGTGTCGACTTCCACTTCACGTGAGTTGACCATTCAAGCTCTAGAGAGCAAGCCTCATACCTTCGACCACGACTCGCTTCTACATCGCTTTTGCTTGTGTTTCGGCATTGTGAAGGACGCACAAGGACATGCTTTCAAGGTGACATCCTTCTCTTTCGAGAACACCCACACCATGAGAATGAGTATTGTGGATCATACTTCATATGTTGCTTGCACCATAAGACTTTGCTCACATGCTAGAGATCTTGCTTTGACTCGCCATTGGCACATTGCCATGCCTCATGATATACATACCTTGTGTGTTGCATCCAATTCTTGGATTACTTGCTCCAATCATCTGTTTGGTTGCAACAATGTCATTTCTTCACATATGCCGTGTCCCATTGCTTGTCACATGATTGACTTGATTGCCTCACACATGATGAACAATTGCTCTATATATTGTCTTGAGTGCCACACTATCTTCACTACACCCTATGCACATTATGCTTGGATTGTCTTGCACTTGCCCCATGTGTTTAGACCTTTCATTTCATTTGCTGTTGTGAATGATTCTTATGCTTATCATAGACCGTTCATTGAGTACTTTGTGCATGCTTGCTATGACCTTGAGGTAGATGCTTGTTCACTTATCACACATATTTGCATCTCGACCTCCCATTTGCATGCTTGTTTCCATGATGTACTTGATTGTGCTCAACTTATATGCTTACTTGCCATGCCACACTTCTTTCTCACACCATATGCTATGCTTGATGACGACACTTGTTGGGTGAATCACCTCTTGAATGTCTGGTTTTGTAGTAACGCTAACCACATTTGTTTTTCCAGGTGTTTGTTGTGTTTGCTCCTTTTGAAGGAATTACAAGACGGTGCGACATTGGAGAGTGCCCATTTCGAGCTTCAAGATGAAGAATTCTTGGTGATCCTTGTTGGGGAACGTAGTATTTCAAAAAATTTGCCTACGATCACGCAAGATCTATCTAGGAGAAGCATAGCAACGAGCAGGGAGAGTGTGTCCACATACCCTCGTAGACCAAAAGCGGAAGCGTTAAGTAATGCGGTTGATGTAGTCGAATGTCTTCGCGATCCAACCAATCAAGTACCAAACGCACGGCACCTCCGCGATCTGCACACGTTCAGCTCGATGACGTCCCTCGAACTCTAGATCCAGATGAGGCCGAGGGAGAGTTCCGTCAGCACGACGGCGTGGTGACGGTGATGATGAAGTTACCGGTACAGGGCTTCGCCTAAGCACTATGACAATATGACCGAGGTGGAAAACTATGGAGGGGGGCACCGCACACAGCTAATATCAACTTGTGTGTCTATGGGGTGCCCCCTCCCCCATATATAAAGGAGGGAGGAGGGGAGGGCCGGCCGGCCCCTAGAGCGCGCCCCAAGAGGGGAATCCTACTAGGACTCCAAGTCCTTTTAGGAATCCACCAAGAGGGAGAGAGGGGGAAGGAAGGAGAGGGAGAGAGGGAGAAGGAAAGGGGGGCACTGCCCCCTTCCCTTGTCCAATTCGGACTCCAAGGGGGGGGGCCTTCCCTGGCTGCCCTCCTCACTTGCCACTAAGGCCCACGGTGGCCCATTAGTTCTCCCGGGGGGTTCCGGTAACCCCTCCGGCACTCCGGTTTTACCCAAAACCGTCCGGAACACTTCTGGTGTCTGAATAACATGGTCCAATATATCAATATTTATGTCTCGACCATTTCGATACTCCTCGTCATGTCTATGATCTCATCCGGCGCTCCGAACAACCTTCGGTACATCAAATCACATAAACTCATAATACCAATCGTCATCGAACGTTAAGCGTGCGGACCCTACGGGTTCGGGAACTATGTAGACATGACCGAGACACCTTGATACGTCCATTTTGCATCATGCTTTTATATCGATATTTATTGCATTATGGGTTGTTTTTAAACATTATGTCACAATACTTATGCCTTTTCTCTCTTATTTTACAAGGCTTACATGAAGAGGGAGAATGCCGACAGCTGGAATTCTGGGCTGAAAAGGGAGCAAATATTAGAGACCTATTCTGCACAACTCCAAAAGTCCTGAAACTTCACGGAGGCACTTTTTGTAATTAATAAAAAATACTGTCAAAAGAATCAACCAAAGGGGGCCCACACCCTGGCCACGAGGGTGGGGGGCGTGCCCTACCTCCCTAGGCGGGCCCCCTGCCTCCTGGGTATACCTGGCCATGGGAAGCCCGACCCGAAAAAGCCTAACCCGGCCCGACCCGACGCTGCTCCCGGGCCGGGCTCGGGCCTAGATTTTGAGCCCAAAGGCCGGGTCGGGCCGGGCTCGGGCCCATTGTTTTTGCGTTTTCTTGAAGGTCAGGCCGGGCCGGCCCAGAGCCCGACGGGCTTTTATGTGTTTGGACCGGGCTCGGGCCCAGAAAGCAGGCCCGATGGTTGGGCCAGGCCGGGCCCGGGCCTGGTTTTTTGCATCGGGCTTGGCTAGGCCCGGCCCGAGGTATGGCCAGGTATACTCGTGGGCCACCTGGAAGCCCCCCAATGCTCATCTTCTGGTATAAGGTGTCTTTTGCCATGAAAAAAAATAAGAAGGAAGCTTTTGGGACAAAGCGCCGCCGACTCGAGGCGGAACCTTGGCGGAACCAATCTAGGGCTCCGGCGGAGCTGTTCTGCCAGGGAAACATCCCTCCGGGAGGGGGAAATAATCACCAACGTCATCACCATCGTTCCTCTCATCGGGAGGGCGTCAATCTCCATCAACATCTTCACTAGCACCATATCCTCTCAAACCCTAGTTCATCTCTTATATCCGATCTTTGTCTCAAAACCTTAGATTGGTACCTGTGGGTTGCTAATAGTGTTGATTACTCCTTGTAGTTGATTCTAGTTGGTTTATCCGGTGGAAGATTATATGTTCAGATCCTTTATGCATATTAATACCCTCTGATTATGAACATGAATATGATTTGTGAGTAGTTACATTTGTTCCCGAGGACATGGGAGAAGTCTTGTTATAAGTAGTCATGTGAATTTGGTATTCGTTCAATATTTTGATGAGATATATGTTGTCTTTCCTCTAGTGGTGTTATGTGAATGTCGACTACATGACACTTCACCATTGTTTGGGCCTAGGGGAAGGCATTGGGAAGTAATAAGTAGATGATGGGTTGCTAGAGTGACAAAAGCTTAAACCCTAGTTTATGCGTTTCTTCGAAAGGGGCTGGTTTGGATCCATATGTTTCATGCTATGGTTAGGTTTACCTTAATTCTTCTTTCGTAGTTGCGGATGCTTGCGAGAGTGGTTAATCATAAGTGGGATGCTTGTCCAAGGAAGGGCAGTACCCAAGCACCGGTCCACCCACATATCAAATTATCAAAGTAACGAGCGCGAATCATATGAGCATGACGAAAACTAGCTTGACGATAATTCCCATGTGTCCTTGGGAGCATTTTCCTTTATATAAGAGTTTGTCCAGGCTTGTCCTTTGCTACAAAAAGGATTGGGCCACCTTTCTGTACCTTTTTTTACTTTTGTTACTAGTTACCCGTTACGAATTACTTTATCACAACACTATCTGTTCCGATAATTTCAGTGCTTGCAGAGAATGCCATACTGAAAACCACTTGTCATTTCCTTCTGCTCCTCGTTGGGTTCGACACTCTTACTTATCGAAAGGACTACGATAGATCCCCTACACTTGTGGGTCATCAAGACTCTTTTCTGGCGCCGTTGCCGGGGAGTGAAGCGCCTTTGGTAGGTGGAATTCGGTAAGGAAAAAAATAATCCTTTGAGGGGCTTGTTCGGGGTATCTTCACCCCGACCAGTAGAGCAAAGAGTTGCTCCTCAACCTACTAAACCTACTGAAAATGTTTACTTCGAAATTCCTTCGGGTATGATAGAGAAACAGCTAGCTAATCCTTTTACAGGAGATGGAACATTACATCCTGATATGCAGCTAATCTATGTGGATGGAGTTTGTGGATTATTTAAACTTGCAGGTATGCCCGAGGATTTTATCATTAAGAAGGTCTTCCCTTTATCTTTGAAGGGAAAGGCATTGACATGGTTTAGGCTATGTGATGATATTGGATCATGGAACTACAACCGGCTGAAATTGGAATTTCATCAGAAGTTTTATCCTATGCGTCTGGTTCATCGTGATCGTAATTATATATAATTTTTGGCCTCGCAAAGGAGAAAGTATCGCTCAAGCTTGGGGGAGGCTTAAGTCAATGTTATATTCATGCCCCAATCATGAGCTCTCAAGAGAATTATTATTCAAAAATTTTATGCTCGGCTTTCTCTCAACAATCGCTCCATGCTCGATACTTCTTGTACTGGTTCTTTTATGATGAAGACAATTGAATTCAAATGGGATTTATTGGAAAGAATTAAATGCAACTCTGAAGATTGGGATCTCGACGAAGATAAGGAGTCAGGTATAACACCTAAGTTTGATTGTGTTAAATCTTTTATGGATACCGATGCTTTTCGTGAATTTAACACTAAATATGGACTTGACTCTAAGATAGTAGCTTCTTTCAGTGAATCATTTGCTACTCATGTTGATCTCCCTAAGGAGAAGTTGTTTAAATATCATCCTCCCATTGAAGTAAAAGTAGTTGAACCTGTTAAAGTTGAAGAAAATACTATCACTTATAATCTTGACCCTATTGTTCCTACCGTTTATATTGAGAAACCACCTTACCCTGTTAGAATAAAGGATCATGCTAAAGCTTCAACTGTGGTTCGTAAGAGTAAGGCTAGAACACCTACACCCTCTGAGCAAATTAAAGTTGAACCTAGTATTGCTATGGTTAAGGATCTCTTGGTCGATAATATTGATGGGCATGTTATTTACTTCTGTGATGAAGCTGCTAGAATTGCTAGACCTCATACTAAAGGTAAACATAGACCTGTTGTTGGCATGCCCGTTGTTTCTGTTAAAATAGGAGATCATTGTTGTCATGGCTTATGTGATATGGGTGCTAGTGCGAGTGCAATCCTCATTCCTTATACAAAGAAATTATGCATGATATTGCACCTGCCCAGATAGAAGGTATTGATGTTACTATTAAACTTGCCAATAGAGATACTATTTCAGCAATTGGGATTGTTAGAGATGTTGAAGTCTTGTGTGGGAAAGTTAAATATCCTACTGATTTTCTTGTTCTTCGTTCCCCACAAGATGACTTTTGTCCCATTATATTTGGTAGACCCTTCTTGAATACTGTTAATGCCAGGATAGACTGCAAAAAGGATATTGTTACTGTTGGTTTAGGGGATATGTCTCATGATTTTAATTTTGCTAAATTTTGTAGACAACCTCATGATAAAGAATTTCCTAGTAAAGATGAAATTATTGGTCTTGCTTCTATTGCCGTGCCTCCTAACGATCCTTTAGAACAATATTTGCTTGACCATGAAAATGATATGTTTATGAATGAAAGAAGGGAAATAGATGAAGTATTCTTTAAACAGGGACATTTATTGAAACACAACTTGCCTGTTGAAATCCTAGAGGATCCTCCTCCACCCAAGGGTGATCCCGTGTTTGAGCTTAAACCATTACCAGATACTCTTAAATATGCTTATCTTGATGAAAATAAAATATATCCTGTTATTATTAGTGCTAACCTTATAGAGCAGGAAGAAGAGAAATTATTGAAAACTCTGAAGAAGCACCGTGCTGCTATTGGATATACTGTTGATGATCTTAAGGGCATTAGTCCCACTCTATGCCAGCACAAAATAAAATTGGAGAAAGATGCTAAACCGATTGTTGATCACCAACGACGGTTAAATCCTAAGATGAAAGAAGTGGTAAGAAACGAAAATTAAAGCTTCTGGAGGCAGATATAATTTATCCTGTTGCTGATAGTCAGTGGGCAGGTCCTGTCCATTGTGTCCCTACGAAGGGAGATATTACTGTTGTTCCTAATGATAAAGATGAATTGATCCCACAAAGAATTGTTACAGGTTATAGAATGGTAATTGATTTCTGCAAATTAAATAAAGCTACTAGAAAGGATCATTACCCTTTACCTTTTATTGATCAGATGCTAGAAAGATTATCCAAACATACACATTTTTGCTTTCTAGACGGTTATTTTGGTTTCTCTCAAATACCTGTGTCAAAAGAGGATCGGGAAAAGACCACTTTTACTTGCCATTTTGGTACCTTTGATTATAGAAGTATGCCTTTTGGTTTATGTAATGCACCTGCTCCCTATCAAAGATGTATGACTGCTATATTCTCTAACTTTTGTGAAAAGATTGTTGAGGTATTCATGGATGATTTTTCCCTGTATGGAACTTCTTTTGATGATTGCTTAAGAAATCTTGATCGAGTTTTGCAGAGATGTGAAAAAAGTAATCTTGACTTGAATTGGGAGAAGTTCCACTTTATGGTTAATGAAGGTATTGTCTTGGGGCATAAATTTCTGAATGATGTATTGAAGTTGATAAAGCTAAAGTTGATGCTATTGAAAAGATGCCGTGTCCTAAGGACATTAAAGGTATAAGAAGTTTCCTTGGTCATGCCAGTTTTTATAGGAGGTTCATTAAAGACTTCTCGGAAATTTCTAGGCCTCTGATTACTCTCTTACAAAAAGATGTTCCTTTTGTCTTTGATGATGATTGTGTATAAGCATTTGAAATACTTAAGAAAGCCTTGATTTCTGCACCTATTGTCCAGCCACCTGATTGGAATTTACCCTTTGAAATTATATGTGATGCTAGTGATTATGCTGTACGTGCTGTTCTAGGACAAAGAGTTGATAAGAAATTAAATGTTATCCAATATGCTAGTAAAACTGTAGACAGTGCCCAAAGAAATTATGCTACTACTGAAAAAGAATTTTTAGCAGTTGTGTTTGCTTGTGATAAGTTCAGACCCTATATTGTTGATTCTAAAGTAACTGTTCACACTGATCATGCTACTATTAAATACCTTATAGAAAAGAAAGATGATAAACCTAGACTTATTAGATGAGTTCTCTTGCTACAAGAGTTTGATTTGCATATTATTGATAGAAAGGGAGCTGAGAACCCCGTTGCAGACAACTTGGCAAGGTTAGAAAACATTCTTGATGACCCACTACCTATCGATGATAGCTTTTCTGATGAACAATTGGCTGTCATAAATGATTCTCGTACTGCTCCATGGTATGCTGATTATGCTAATTACATTGTTGCTAAATTTGTACCACCTAGTTTCACATACCAACAAAAGAAAATGTTTTTCCATGAATTAAGACATTACTTATGGGATGACCCACACCTTTATAAAGAAGGAGTAGATGTTGTTATTAGACGTTGTGTACTTGAGCATGAACAGGAACAGATCCTACGCAAGTGTCACTCCGAGGCATATGGAGGACACCACACTGGAGATATAACTGCACATAAGGTATTGCAATCCGGTTTTTATTGGCCTACTCTCTTTAAAGAAGCCCGTAAGTTTGTCCTGTCTTGCGATGAATGTCAAAGAATTGGTAATATTAGTACACGTCAAGAAATGCTAAGAACTATTCACTTGTGTAACATCCCAATTTTCAATTTGGATGTTATACATAGGTCATCTATGCATATCATATTTTATTTACATTTCGGTTGTGATCCAAGAATCTTAAGCAACTCAAGGACCCAAGGAGAGAGTTGGAGTTTCATAAATTTTGATATTTGAATTTTTCTCAAATTTGAAAAGAGGATCAATTTGGTTTTAATATTTTCCTCTCGGAATATATCTAATATTAAAAATAAAAGAGAGAAGATAATATGACTTCTTCAAAAAAAGAGAAGAATATTGGAGCAAATTTTTTAAAACCAAATATATATTTTATTTGGATTTTATTTGAGATCTTATTTGAATTAGAAAAATATGCATTTCTTAGAACTGCATTTTTTCGGGCAGAAAAATGTTCACTTTGTTCTAAAACTTTTATTTAGACGGTGAAAATTATTTTTGGCATTTTTCGATTTTTTTATATTTTATTAGGATTTTTCTTTGGCGGAATTTGATTTTTTAAAAAAAATCCGCCCGAATGGGCCTAAGGCCCAGCCGAGCCGGGCTGAAGCCCACTCCCGCCGCCGCCTTGCTCGCGCCGCCACCATCTCTGGCACGGACGCCGAGGAGGAGTCCAAGCCAGACTCCACCCCGGGCCGACCCCTCCTCCAAGTTGCCGCCCCCCGGCCTTTATATGCCACCCCGAGCCACCTACCACCGCAGCCACCGCCGCCGAGCTGCGCTGCCGCTTGCCGCCGATGCCGCCGCCCCGCCGGGCCGCCACTGGAGCCGCCCCGCCTCGCCGCTGCTCGCAGCCGCCGCCGCCGGATCTTGCCGCCGCCGGTTTTTCTTGTCGAATCGGTAAAACCGACAAAACATCCCCGGTTTCTTTCGTTAGATCGGTTTGTTTTTTTCGGTTTCACTAATCAGCGAACGTTCACCTGTTAGTTTATTTTAATAAATAGTTTTCGTTCGTTTGTCTTTGTTAGCGAACGTTCGTTCGTTACTCTTTTCTTTCGGCCAGGGACCTATCCATGATTGTTTTTATCGCAGATTAGCCCCTGATCTTCAAACCCTCGCAACTTTTTGCTTGTTTATCCAAATCCAGTGAAACCAACGCCAAAATCTTCGTCTCGGACCCCTCTTTCCAGTTAATCAACTTGAACATGATTTTGACAAATTAAAATTTGGTTTCAAGCAGATTTGATTTCGAACATCTTTTGATTTCGAACAACTCAGTTCCGTAGCTCCGATTTGATTGATTCTTTTTTGCAAATCGAAGCACTTCAGTTGAACTTTCAGTTTGGATTTTCTCATCTGAGTTTTACCCTTGAATCTATGCTTGAGTGCTTGTGTATGCTATTGTTTGTTTGCGATAGAATTTCCGGAGTGCTATTACTGCTATTAGCGTGCTACTATGAGTCTCTAGGGTTTGCAGATCGTCAGCAAGGCAAGTGACACTTTGATCATACCCCTTTATTACCCAGTTTTTATGCATTAGTTTCAACCCTCAAACATTGCATGAGTAGGATCTGATTTTAACATGTGGGTTGGGAAGTAGTTGATGAGGTAGAACCTATTGTCCTTTATTTCAAACCTTGGGAGTTACTTCTACGTTATGCTATTACTGTTATGCTATGCTAGTAGACGTGGTTTGGTTTGAGTGATCCATGACAGATGTGAGGAGCGTTAATCAATGGTTAAGTTAAGTGGCTACTTTAATACACATCTGGGTGGATTGGTTGAGGCACCCTGGAGCACCCAGTGGCTGTCAGGGCAAATGGAGTAATCCAGTGTTGTCCTATGATATCCCGGAGTACCCGTGTGATCATCCTATGATTTGCCACCCAGGCTCAAAGGGATCATAAGATTATTCATGCTAGAAACTTCCTTGTGCAGCCACAAGCCATTATGGGCTCTGGCATAGTTGAGTATGTTGCGTGACCTCTTTCAGTGGTAGGCTAGCAGATGTAGGGGATGCAGGTGGTACTGTCTACCCAGAGTAAAGAGTTAATGCTTCTGAAAGACTATGTCTCGGTCATCCATTTCTCAAACATCATGTAGTGCGAGAAACCTAATGGAGGAGATCGAGTTTTGTGGGGAAAAGTGCGCAAACCTCTGCAGAGTGTACAAACTAATCATGGTTAGTTGTGTCCCCGGTTATGGACATCTTGAGTATCTGGTTCTTGAATTATTGCTTTAATCTCATCACTCTTAATTAAATTTGTTGGGATATTAATAATGTTTAAATGGGATTGAGTTGGAGGAACCTTCTCAATATTTGTCAACCACCATGATAGTTAAATAAAATATATTCCTTTGCAGTAGGGAAAAATTGGCTTTACGCAAAAAATATGATAACCATAGAGCCTCCACCAGCCATATATGCATGTAGACATAGCTATTATTTTGTTCATTGTTCTAAAGTGTTATTTTGCCAGCATATTCCATGTGCTGACCCGTTTCGGGCTTATGTTGCAGACTTTTCATATGAAGAGTAAGGTGCACTAGGTCGTTGTCATGCACTCAGCTATGCCATTGGAGTTGATGGACTCATTTACCTTCGATGCTTCCACTGTTAACTTATTTAGATGGCCTTAAGCCATATTATTGTAATAAGTTCTCTTTTGAGACATCCGATGTAATAAGTGTGTGATTGCAATCTGTTATAAATCCTTCAAGTACTTTGTGTGTCAGCATTACCGATCCAGGGATGACACTTATACATAGAGATTTGACTGTTTGAGGTCGGATCGCTACAACTTGTTATTGAACCATTTGATGTTTGGGGCTTTGATTATATGGGACCGTTTCCTTCCTCTAATGGGTATACACATATTTTAGTTGCTATTGGTTATGTTACTAAGTGGGTAGAAGCTATTCCAACTAGTAGTGCTGATCATAAACCTCTATTAAGATGCTTAATGAAATTATTTTTCCGAGGTTTGGAGTCCCTCGATACTTAATGACTGATGGTGGTTCACATTTTATTCATGGTGCTTTTCATAAAATGCTTGCTAAGTATGATGTTAATCATAGAATTGCATCCCCATACCACCCACAGTCTAGTGGTCAAGTAGAACTGAGTAATAGAGAGATTAAATTAATTTTGCAAAAGATTGTTAATAGATCCAGAAAGAATTGGTCAGCAGAATACTCGTTTTACCCCGAACTCGGGAGGACATACTCACCATAACCATGGAGGCCACACTCACAATGGAGGAAGTTGATACGTACATTTTGCATCATGCTTTTATATCGATATTTATTGCATTATGGGCTATTATTACACGTTATTTCACAATACTTATGGCTATTCTCTCTTATTTTAGAAGGTTTATCATGAAGAGGGGGAATGCCGGCAGCTGGAATTCTGGGCTGGAAAAGGAGCAAATATTGGAAACCAATTTTGCACAGCTCCAAAAGTCCTGAAACTCCATGAAAGTCATTTTTGGAATTAATAAGAATTATTGAGTGAAGAAAGTACCAGAGGGGGCCCACACCCTGGCCTCGAGGGTGGGGGGCGCACCCACCCCTACTGGGCACGCCCCTGCCTCGTGGGCCCCCTGGTGGCCCTCCGGTGCCCATCTTCTGCTATATGAAGTCTTTTACCCTGGAAAAAATCATAAGCAAGCTTACGGGACGAAACTCCGCCGCCACAAGGCAGAACCTTGACGGAACCAATCTAGGGCTCCGACGGAGCTGTTTTGCCGGGGAAACTTCCCTCCGGGAGGGGGAAATCATCACCATCATCATCACCAATGATCCTCTCATCGAGAGGGGGTCTATCCATCAACATCTTCACCAGCTGTAGCGACCCGACCTCAAACAGTCAAGTCTCTTAGCTTAAGTGTCATCCCTGGATCGGTATGATGACACACACAGTACTCGAGGATTTATAACAGAGGTAAATCACATGTATAAAGGAACGTAAAAAATATTACCTCAATCCAAATAGCGGAAGTAACAACAAGGTTGTGGATTCCCATCAACACCAACAACAAAGTTGAGTGTAGGAATGGTAACCCTAATGTATCACTTACTCGTCGTAAGATTCCTGCAACATGAGACGTTGCAGTCACAAAGAATCAGTACACTGAATGTACTGGCAAATTCACACCATAGGATAATGATGAATAATATCTATCACTACATGCATATTTGGCTGGTGGAAAGCTCTAAGTTTATAATGTTTTTGCGAAAAGCCAATTTTTCCCTACTGCAAAGGAATAAATTTTATTTAACTATCATGGTGGTTGTAAAACATTGAGAAGGTTCACCAAACTCAATCCCAATTAAATGTCATCATTAAACCCAATCAAAATTAAATTAAGTAACATGTTAAGATCCACATGATAATCCATGTACTAGATACTCAAAACGTCCATAACCGGGGACACGGCTAACCATGATTAGTTTGTACACTCTGCAGAGGTTTGAGCACTTTTCCCCACAAGACTCGATATCCTCCGTTGGATTTCTCGCACTACCTTGTGTTTGAGAAACGGATGACCGAGACACAGTCTTTCAGAAGCGTTGGCACCTTACGATGGGTAGACAGTTACACCTACTTTCCCCTACATCTGCTAGTCTACCACTGTAAGAGTTCACACGACTTAATCAACTATGCTAGAGCCCATAGTAGCTTGTGGCTGCACACGGAAGTTTCTAGTATGAATAATCTTATGATCCCTTTGAGCCTGGGTGGCGGTCCATAGGATAATCACACAGAACCCCGGGATTTCCAAAAAAATCAGGCAATCACTGGGTTCCCCAGGTGCCTCAATCCACCTAGATGTGTATTTAAGTAGCCACCTTAAGTTGAACCATTAAGTAACAATCTCACATCTGTCATGGAATACTCTCAAACCCAATCCATGTCTACGAGCATAGCATGGCAATATAAGCATATCGTAATAGTAACTCCCAAGGTTTGAATGCAGCGCAATAGGTTCCTACCTCATCGACTACTTCCCAATACCCACATGTTATCAATCCTACTCATGCAATGTTTGAGGGTTGAAACTAATGCATAAAAAATGGGTATGAAAGGGATATGATCAAAGTATGAACTTGCCTGTACTGTTGATGAAGATGATTCTCACTCATAACTCTTGATAGTTCTACTCGTCACACTCCGGTCAATCTAATGTAAGCAGACAATAGTAACCACACATAAGCAATCACTCAAAAGATCGGAAAGAACGAACAAAACAATTCAAAAAACTTCAAAACCAAGCAAATAACTCTTGCAACAGAAAACAATTTCTAACAGTACCAAAATTAAGTGAATTTGGCCTTATCAGAAAGTTTAGGTCAAGAGCTTCAATTTGCAAAAGGAATCGACTAAATCGGGGTTATAAAACTCAAGTTACAATCAAACGAAGTTTGAATACTAAACTGTTTGAATAACAAATTTTAAACTTTCAAAAACATGTTTAAGTTGATTATATGGATAGAGGGGATCATAACGAAGAAGTGAGCATTGGTTTCGTTGGATTTGGATAAACGATGTAAAAGTTGTGGCCGTTTGAAAAACAGGGATTAATTTGGAAGAAAAGAATTCACAGATAGGTCCCTGGCCGGAATTAAAAAGAAAAGGAAAAAACCTATCGAGCGAAAGCTCACTACAGAATATATGCGACGGAAACCGTTCGCTACAGATCCTAACTAGCGAACGTCCACTAACTTAACTGAATAATAAAACCGTTCTAATAATATAAAACCGACTAAAAGAAAGAAAACCGAGCGGTTTTATTGAATTTTACCGGCTCGGGCAAATAAACCGATGGCGGCGAGGCGGCTTTCGACGGGGAGACGGCTCCGGGGTCGGCGGCAAGGGCAGAGACGGCAGCGAGCGCGGCGCGGGGCAGGGCGACGGCGCTGCGGCGGCGGAGCTCGTCCACGACGGTGATGGCGAGATGCGGCAGAGGGCGGCGCGAAGCAAGGAGAGAGAGAGAGAGGGGTCCGGGGCACCGGGATTTATAGGAGGGGAGGGGGCGACGGCGGTTGGGGAAGGGGCCAGGCGGACGCGGAGTCCGGGCAGGACACGACCGTCGAGGCGGCGGCGGTCGCGGCAGCGTGCCCGAGCATGATTCCTGCCCGGGGAAGGAGACGGCGGCGGCGGGCGCTGGGCGGGGCCTTGGCCTGGCAGGAGCTGGGCCGGCCCAGTTCGGCGGAGGAAAGTTTTTTTTTTAACATTTTTTTAAAATACATACAAACAAAATAAAACAAAAGAAATGGAAATATTATATAGGCATATAATATATCAAAAATTGTAGAAAAAGATTTTCTAAAACATGAACATTATTCCAGCTTTAAATAAAATCTACAAAAAATCAAATAATTTGAACAGTGCTACTGCTCTAGTAAAATCCACTAAAATCATTTTAAAAATACCAAAATGATTTCAAATTTATTTCTCTCCATTTTTCTGATGTAGGGAATCATGTTACCCTAATTTCTGTATATTTTATTTTTGGAGAAGAATAATTTGAATAAAACCCAAATACCTCCAAATTTGAAAATAATTTCAAAGGGACTTTGAATTTGATCCCTTTAAACTTCCAACTCATATTTCATATGTTTTGAAGAAGTCATATTATCTTCCCTCATGAAAATCATTGAGTTGCTTAAAGTTCTCTGAATTTGAAATATTTTCAAATGAAATTCAAATATTTTCAACACCCCTTTTCATTTAAAATTTTTGGAAGAAGTCATGTCATCTTCTCTCTAGGGTTTTGTATTTGAAAAGAACTTGAATTCATGGAGATCAAAAATGCAAGATGAAAGTTTGGGAAAGTCCTTTTATTCTCTCTCATTTAACTTTCAAAAGTTTCATAAGTCTCAACTTCACACAATCAATCAATCAATCAAATCTATCTATTTAATATAACATTCCAAAATTTAAAATTTTGGGATGTTACAAACCTACCACCCTTAAAATGAATCTCGTCCTCGAGATTCGGAGAGGCTATCAAGAAATAGGTTAGGGTAGGGGGTCTTCTCAAAATCCATCGAGCGTCTCCGGAGGTCTAGGGTGCTACCACCCTTAGAAGCATTGTTACGGTTCCATCAAAACTTATATACTCCATCCTTTTTGTTAATAGGGTCGGTCTTCTCAGATTCTCGGGAAAATTCCTTGTATGGGCTCTTCTGGTAGTGGCATAACCTTTATCGCAATTCTTTTGTCCTTTCATCTTGGTAAGGTTATTCCGAGACTGGGTCTTCTTAGCTGACGGGTCTGGCGCCAATACTAAACAACTATCGATATCTGATGGTGGTCAACAATTTATGGTTTCTCCTGCAGTAAATGGGTTTGGCTTCATTCTCACCGTATATCCTACGATTGGCAATAGCTGCCTTTTACAAGGGAAAATACCTATACCATTCTAAGGTTTAAACAAGGTTTAATATCGTCGTCTCTCTACTATAGGTAAGTCACTCAGATTTACTGTCCCATATAGCAAGGCGAATTATAAGAGTAAGTCGGTATGGTGATCAATCCATCCCACACCCAAATCATTACCTTGTATACGGTTTAGCGAATCTTGCATGCTAACACTCGGTCATCCTCACAACCATTGCAGAATTTTCTCTTGGCGCCGAACCAAGTTCGGATAATCCATTGATTCTGCAAGCCAAACAAACTTCTATCAGTCCTTCACAACTCTCAGGTTTTCGTAACTCCTATAAGATCGTTTGCCGACAAAATCATAACTTCTTCTTCTAGTATTTTCCTTCAGCAAGAATGTGCTTGCTTCTTGACAGGTCCTAGGGCCTGTGGGTTATGGCCCATCTCATCACTTGTAATCCTTGAACTCATTATCGGGGCAACTGATCATTACTCCAACATCCAACTTCCTAGCATTTCTTAAATCCATCCAACTGTACTGTCTCCTTTCCTTCTATCGTATCACACTAAGACGTGATTACACAGACTCATCATGGAGTTACAGTTGCTCCATATTACCAACATCATACCTCCTTTATATCCAAATAGTACTTCATCCCTTCATACTCTTGGGATATCCCACATATCACGACAAAACTCGTACTTTATTTTGTCCGAAGTCCACTTCGTGGAATATAAATTTCTTTACCAGTGGTCAAGGGTTATCACAATTACTACCACCCTTGAATGCACAAACTTATACATAGACCATATTTCTCATATCCTCGAAATTGGTCAAAATCCTTCTTCATAGTGTAACAACTCATAAGATCCATATAAGTACCAAGGATGCTAACTTTATTGATTCTCAAAGTATTACAATCTCCTGCATTTCCATTACATGCCTCAACTCAACACCTCAATGTAAAAGAATTGTTCCCATTACTACTACTACATTTCTTTTTGTTGCTAACTCAACTATTAGCACAAAATCTCCTTCTCCTTGGGACAATCCCTGGCAAAGTGCCCTGCTTCATTACAATGAAAACATATCACTTCTGACAAGTCTTGTGTTGTCCTCATGATTACATAGCCTCCTTGGGTCCTCGGCTTCCTTTTTGGGCAACTGCTAAAGTAGTGCCCTGACTCCTTGCACCTAAAACTGGTGATATGACTCAGGTCCTTCCTGGTATCCAATCTATTTCTCTTCCTGGACTTTTCCATTCCAATCAGGGCTTATATTTCCTGTGGGTCATACTCTACTTCCTTTGTCGGGAATTCTACTAGATCCCCATTAAGACAATTTTGGGAGACGTGTCCTTCTTCTCCACATGAATAGCATGACTTGGTGTAAGGTCTAATTGGTTTTTCTTTAGGTGTGTCCTCCACCTCTTCCTTCATCATAGGTTCTTCTAAAATTTCCTTGAGGGCTCCTTTCATTGGTTCTTTCTTTTGCTGGATGGTTCGTTGTACCATGGGGTAAATGTGACACTGAGCCGGGTAGTGGGTAGTTCCTTCACACAAGAAACAAGTAATCTGCCTAGTTGGGCATTCTTTAGATGGGTGACTTCCTTCATAGTTAGGGCATTCTTCCTTGTGTTCTTTATGGTTGTGTCCTATTTCTCCATAGAGCTTGCATGTACAAGGTTTCTTCATATCCTTTCCATAAGGCTTCAAATTTGGGGACACAAGACGATGCTTTAGCAAGGTCAACTTAAATTCCTTCCAAGTGGTTACTCCTTGCCATCCATTGATGGTTTGGTACATCCTCCACCAAGTAGTAGCACCTCTTTCCAAGCATTGAAAAGCATGCTGGGCTATATCCTTTCCGGCTATAGGGTTATTCTTCATGTGATCCTCCATGTTCTGAATCCATCGGTCTGTGTCCAATTGACTCATCGGTCTAGATAATATGAGCTAATCTCCATTCATCCTCTATTGGGTTCAGGGGTTTTGGGGTGAGATAGAAGGGATATAGAGGGATACACACAATACAAACAATATTTTTGAAAAGACAGATTTTATTGTGGCTGTCGGAAAAACAACAAGGAAATGACAGATCACAAACGTTGCATCTAACGTAGGTATATAACAGGGGTTTGGTCTTCTAAAGGTCAATAAATCTTCAAAGTCGTCAAACTCTTCAAGTCTTGTTCATGTCTCTGATGGCTTTTGCCGATCGAGCTTGTCCTTCTCAAGTTCTTTAGCCAGATCATCTCTGTTGACGCGAAGTCTCTCACGACGTCCATTAATATTTCGGGAGTTGCATTCCAAACTTCTGGGTTTCAACATCCTTGGCATGAGCCATGGTCCTACTATCCATCAATTACTGACAAATCTCCGTTATCTCGAGGTTTAGCTCCTCCAGCTTGGCTACTTTTAGCTTCTGGGTCCTAAGTTCTTCACGAAATGCTTCCTTGTCAAATACGACTTCCTGAAGGTCCATCTTGAACTTCTTCATGTAATACTCCAGATCCTGGTGATGCATCAGCTAATGTTAGAACTGCATCCTTTGCTGACAAATGCTCCGTCAGCCTTCTACCATCCAATCCTTCCATGCATCTGCATGCTTAACTCTACATGGTGACAATAGCATAAGTGGGCAATAACACCCTGGTTGGCCGTGTCTATGCCCATGTTACTGCCATGAGATTTCATTCCATAATTGATATCTCCTGTCTTAGGGTTTTCTTGGCAAAAACTTTGAGTTTTACGCTCCATGTTCCGGTCTTTCTCTGACACACCTTGACCTCGGGTATTGACAGCTTCCATAGTCTGCCAAGTTCCATAAGGGGTGCCTTCCTAGTTCATACAAATCTGGAAATTCTTCGAAGCCTTCAAATTCTCCTAGTCTTTGGAGTCTTCACCGTTGTAGTTTCCGTCATTGTAATGCATGGTAAAAATCCTCTTTATTCCAAAGTAGTCTTAGTTGTCCGATCTCTTGTACTCCTTGGAGTGGTCTCATCAGCCGAATCTTCATGTGGTCAAAAGGGGAAAGGGTATAGTCTAACTAAAAGGGAATATTTGAATAAGCTCAGAAGAGAAGAGAGGTAAGAGATCTTTTTGAAAAGATAGTAGTAGAGAAAATCTTTCATATGGGCTTGCCACTTTCTAGGGTCACGTCGAACAGTCAACATGTGCTCTGATACCATCTTGCAGCGACCCAACCTCAAACGGTCAAGTCTCTGTGCTTAAGTGTCATCCCTGGATCGGTATGCTGACACACACAGTACTCGAGGATTTATAACAGAGGTAAATCACATGTATAAAGTAACATAAAAACTATTACCTCAATCCTAATAGCGGAAGTAACAACAAGGTTGTGGATTCCCATCAACATCAACGGCAAAGTTGAGTGTAGGAATCGTAACCCTAACGTATCACTTACTCGTCGTAAGATTCCTGCAATATGAGACGTTGCAGCCACAAAGGGTTAGTACATTGAATGTACTGGCAAATTCACACCATAGGATAATGATGAATAATAGCTATCACTACATGCATATTTGGCTGGTGGAAAGCTCTAAGTTTATAATGTTTTTGTGAAAAGCCAATTAATCCCTACTGCAAAGGAATAAATTTTATTTAACTATCATGGTGGTTGTTAAACATTGAGAAGGTTCACCCAACTCAATTCCAATTAAACATCATCATTAAACCCAATCAAAATTAAATTAAGTAACATGTTGAGCTCCACATGATAATCCAAGTACTAGATACTCAAAACGTCCATAACCGGGGACACAGCTAACCATGATTAGTTTGTACACTCTGCAGAGGTTTGCGCACTTTTCCCCACAAGACTCTATCTCCTCCGTTGGATTTCTCGCACTACATGGTGCTTGAGAAACGGATGACCGAGACACAGTCTTTCAGAAGCGTTAGCACCTTACGATGGGTAGACAGTTACACCTACTTTCCCCTACATCTGCTAGTCTACCACTGTAAGAGTTCACACGACTTAATCAACTATGCTAGAGCCCATAGTAGCTTGTGGCTGCACACGGAAGTTTCTAGTATGAATAATCTTATGATCCCTTTGAGCCTGGGTGGCGGTCCATAGGATAATCACACGGAACCCCGGGATTTACAAAAAAAATAGGTAATCACTAGGTTCCCCAGGTGCCTCAATCCACCCAGATGTGTATTTAAGTAGCCACCTTAAGTTGAACCATTAAGTAACAATCTCACATCTGTCATGGAATACCCAATCCATGTCTACGAGCATAGCATGGCAATATAAGCATATTGTAGTAGTAACTCCCAAGGTTTGAATGCAGGGTAATAGGTTCCTACCTCATCGACTACCTCCCAATACCCACATGTTATCAATCCTACTCATGCAATGTTTGAGGGTTGAAACTAATGCATAAAAACTAGGTATGAATGGGATATGATCAAAGTGTGAACTTTCCTGTACTGTTGATGAAGATGATTCACACTCATAACTCCTAATATTTCCACTCGTCACACTCCGGTCAATCTAACGTAAGCAAACAATAGTAACCACACATAAGCAATCACTCAAAAGATCGGAAAGAACGAACAAAGCAATTTGGAAAACTTCAAAACCAAGAAAATAACTCTTGCAACAGAAAACAATTTCTAATAGTACCAAAATTAAGTGAATTTGTCCTTATCAGAAAGTTTAGGTCCAGAGCTTCGATTTGCAAAAGGAATCGACTAAATCGGGGTTATAAAACTCAAGTTACAATCAAACGAAGTTTGAATACAAAACTGTTTGAATAACAAATCTTAAACTTTGAAAAACATTTTTAAGTTGATTATATGGATAGACGGGATCATAACGAAGAAGTAGGCGTTGGTTTCGTTGGATTTGGATAAACGGTGTAAAAGTTGTGGCCGTTTGAAAAACAGGGATTAATCTGTAAGAAAAGAATTCACAGATAGGTCCCTGGCCGGAATTAAAAAGAAAAAGAAAAAACCTATCGAGCGAACGCTCACTACTGAAACATATGCGACGGAAACCGTTCGCTACAGATCCAAACTAGCGAACGTCCACTAACTAACTTAACTGAATAATAAAACCGTTCTAATAATATAAAACCGATTAAAAGAAAGAAAACCGAGCGGTTTTATTGAATTTTACCGGCTAGGGCAAATAAACCGGTGGCGGTGGCGTTTTCTGGTGAAGTGCGGCGGCGAGGCGGCTTTCGATGGGGAGACGGCTCCGGGGTCGGCGGAGAGGGCAGAAACGGCGGCGAGCGCGGCGCGGGGCGGCGGAGTCGGAGGTGCGGGGCAGGGCGACGGCGCTGTGGCAGCGGAGCTTGTCGACAGCGGCGATGGCGAGATGTGACAGAGGGCGGCACGAAGCGAGGAGAGAGAGAGGGGTCTGGGGCACCGGGATTTATAGGAGGGGAGGGGGCGACGGCGGCTTGGGGAAAGGGCCAGGCGGACGCGGAGTCCGGTCGGGACACGACCGTCGAGGCGGCGGCGGTCGCGGCAGCGTGCCCGAGCAGGATTCCCGCTTGGGGAAGGAGACGGCGGCGGCGGGCGCTGGGCTGGGCCTTGGTCTAGCAGGAGCTGGGCCGGCCCAGTTCGGCGGAGGAAAGTTTTTTTAAAATACATACAAACAAAATTAAACAAAAGAAATAGAAATATTATGTCGGTGTACTAGAGTAGGGGTACCCTATTACCCCGAACTCGTGCACGGGCAGTTGTAGCGCCCCGCGGCAAGGCTTGCCGGGTGACCGCCAGGACCCTCCGTGGTTCCCTTGAAGACCATTCAAGAACAAAGTACTCAAATCAAGGCCCCGGCAAGAGGAGCTTGCCGGGAAGGCCAACTAAGACCCCGGCAAGAGGAGCTTGCCGGGAAGGCCAACCAAGGCCCCGGCAAGAGGAGCTTGCCGGGAAGAGACGAGACCCCGGCAAGAGGAGCTTGCCGGGAAGGCCATTCAAGGCGTATCAAGAAAGCTTGCCGCGACGCGCCCCGCGTCCCGGCAAGATCCGGCGAGCGACAAGCTTCCGGATGCGACAAGACGACGGCCGCGGCAAGGAGCTTGCCACGGGAAATCCCCACTTCGTGCCCGCGCTCCAGCTCACCTGCTAACGTGTCGCTCTGGGACTCTCCCAGAGCGCACGTGGCGGGAGGCCGTGCAGTTAGGGGTACGTGGTGGCAAGCAGAGATGAAGAGAAGCCCATCATGGCAAACGGTGGCGCTCCTAACGGTCACCTTTTTGCAATGTTTAGGAGACTCAGACAGGCATTTAATGCCCTTGTCCCCTGCCGTCAGAGTTAGGTAGGGCGCACTGTATCCACAGTAGCGGTAGCTTCACCTACCGCATCCTTTTCCATTTTTACCCTTCTTGTCTATTTTGCCCCCTGTCGGTGACCCCTTGAGAGTATAAAAGGAGGCCCAAGCGCAACGTAGAAGTGGTTCGAAAGTTCAGAGGTTCGGCCAGTTCGGCTCGTTCAACACCAGGAACACTCTCACGCTCAGTCTGGCAGCGTCCATCTCTCCTGAGCAAGAATCCAGTATACACAAACAAGCAGCAGTAGGGTTTTACGCATCCGTGCGGCCCAAAGCTGGGTAAAATTTCCTCGCGTGCACTGCCTCGATCCGCTCTTTGTGCGCTCTCCGCCCCCACCGAACCGAAAGGGGACCTGTCCCCATAGGTGTTGGCGGGAATCAGCATCGCCCCCGACATCTCTGGCGCGCCAGGTAGGGGGCGTCGAGATTGTGCAAATCCGATCCGGCGTGCACGCAAGGCTCAGCTGTTCTTCATCGTCATGGCTCCTAAGGAGCGGGCGAGTAAAAGAACGGCGCCAGTGCGGCAACAGAAAAAGCTAAGTCATGCAAAACTTTAGATATTTCCTTTCTATATAAGGTTATCCGCCTCGGAGATCTTGTTCTTTGTACGGAAAACCTGTGCGCGGAGGAATCAAATCGTAGCTAGTCGCGCCCTTACTTTGTTTCGAGTCCGCTCAACAACTTAAGTGAGCTGCTAGCGCCCTTACTTTGCTTCGAGTCCGCTCAGCAACTTAAGTGAGCTGCTAGCGCCCTTACTTTGTTTCGAGTCCGCTCAACAACTTAAGCGAGCTGCAACTAGTTGCGACAAGATTGCTTGTCGGTAGCGACCCCGCCAGCAGGCTGCTGAAGTTCCGCACTCGGCACTCGCGGCAAGGGTGCCTGCACCGGCAAGTTTCCCTAGAAAGCGTAGGTGGACGTACAAAGAGAGGTTGAACAGGAAGATAGCATGCGCTATTTATTTGAGATTTCTGCATAGACCTGTATGCCGAGGAGCCTTCTCGGGCTAGTTGCGCTCCATGTTGCCTCGAGTCCGCTCGGCAACTTGTGCGGTTGTGCTAGAACCAAGAAGGTAAACCTTTCCGGGAGGCGTTGTTCCCGAATAGCCGCTAAGGGCCCGTTCCCTCAAGCGCTACTGGCTGGATCGTACGCACCGGAAAGCATTCCAGCAGGCATAGGGAATATGCAGCAAAAGTCGAAATTCGCAAGCAAGTCAAGTGCACTTTGGATGCTAATCACTTTCTATGTTTGAACGCAGTTATGGCCCGGGGGCTGGCAACGCCCTTAGGGCCAATCTTTTCGGTGTCAAGAACGACGAAGTTCTTCGCCATAAGCCTTTCCGGCAACAATCTTGCTGAGAGCCGGTGTCAAGAACGACGAAGTTCTTCGCCATAAGCCTTTCTGGCAACGATCTTGCCGGGAGCCGGTGTCAAGAACGACGAAGTTCTTCGCCATAAGCCTTTCCGGCAACGATCTTACCGGAAGCCGGTGTCAAGAACAACGAAGTTCTTCGCCAAAAGCCTTCCTGGCAACAAGCTTGCCGGAAGCCGGCATCGAGAACGTCAAAGTTCTCTGCCGAAGATAAAAGCCTTCCTGGCAACAAGCTTGCCGGAAGCCGGCATCGAGAACGTCAAAGTTCTCTGCCGAAAATAAAAGCCTTCCTGGCAACCAGTTTTGCTGGAAGCCGGCATCGAGAACGTCAAAGTTCTCTGCTGAAGATAAAAGCCTTCCTGGCAATCAGTTTTGCCGGAAGCCGGCATCGAGAACGTCAAAGTTCTCTGCTGAAGATAAAAGCCTTCCTGGCAACCAGCTTGCCGGAAGCCGGCATCGAGAACGTCAAAGTTCTCTGCTGAAGATAAAAGCCTTCCTGGCAACCAGCTTGCCGGAAGCCGGCATCGAGAACGTCAAAGTTCTCTGCTGAGGATAAAAGCCTTCCCGGCAAGCCAGTATCGCTGGGGGGCTGTGAGTGCCAAGAATCGTCCACGGCAAACCAGAGTTGCCGAGGGCTGCACTATCAGATAAGTCTCTCATCCCTCATCATGCATCCTCTTATGGACTGGGGAATGCGAAACCACGTTTCTTCCCGGAAACTGCCATGCTCCCTCGACTCTAGGCCCTGGGGCTCGTTCTCGGGGCCAAGTTTGGTCGTAGTTGCGGCAGCAAAGGGATGAAACGAGGAGACCGCACCCACCTCGTTCCTGCCTCCGTCAAAAACGTGAGAAAGGTTGAGCGACGTGGGAAGGCGGCAGGGCCTGTTGCCGGGGGATGAAATGTCTGTCCGAGGGATACCAAGGATTTGCTCCTTGGCGTGGGTTTAACTCGCGAGACAAATAACCCGGCAAGCATCCCCTTTTCATTAAAAAACATCCCACTCAGGTACAGTCCATAGAGGATGAAAAACATGAAAGAGAGGATTACAAGTTCTAGATATAGCTAAGGCCCGAAGGCTTACAAATTAAAAAGATAAGGTGCCCGTAATCCCTTTCCTGTCCCTCTTTTCAGGAGGCAGGTCAAGGAGGTGAGAAGGGCAAAAGGAGTGCCTAGGCGAGCTACGGGTGCCAGAAGACACCAAGGGAACATCCCGGGGGCCGTTCGAAGGCTGGACGGCGACGACGGCGCCGGAAGCGGGGCTCGAAGACGGGGCGACAGGACGTCAGCACGCTGTCGAGGGCACCACGCCCTCGTACTCCGGCTTGACGGCCTTGTCGCCTGCCCTCTTCCCCTTCCGCAGCCTCCCTACGCCAGCCGCCCAAGGAGACGACCCCGGGGAGTTCAAGAAGCCGGCGACGCGGATGATGGAGTCGCCGGTGCCGCGCAAGGCGGCGCCCGCTGCCTAGTCGGACCCGCTACCCCACCGCCCGCTACCCTCATCGTCGCTGTCGCTCCCCTCCTCGTCGCTCTCGCTCGGGGAGGAGCCTTCGCTGTCGGAGGAGCTGTCCACGCAGCACTTCGCCCGAGTGCCGAAGCACCCGAAGGCCTTGACGGAGAGGAGATCGCCCTCCATCAACTTAAAATGGAGGGTAAACCCCTCCGTCAAGCTGTGGATGCGGGTGAACGTCTTCCACCCTCGATCAAGATACATCACATTAGGGGCTGGGAATGCAACACGGACTCGCGTGCCGCTGATCCCACAGCCCCTCATGTGCAGTCTCAGCGTCTCGGGCGGCTCCACTTCCATCGCGCGTGCAAACGGAGCTGGAAGCCGGAGGCGACAACGAGGCGCCCGGCGCAGCCTGACGAAGAACTCGCAAGGGTCGTCCCCTATATGGACCGCCGTGGGGGGAGGAGCCGCCGGCGGAGGTGAAGCTGACGCGCCACCCCGTCCGCCTCTTCCCCGAGCGCCTCGACCTCGTCCTCGACCTCGTCCGCGACCTCGTCCCCTCCCTCTCCCCTCATGACTGGCTCTGCCACCACGGGCGCAGAAGAGGGAGAGATGCGTTGTCGGGCGGCGACCCTCGCCGCCACCGATGAAGGGCCTGGGTTCCCTTTCTCCATGGCAGATGAGAGAAAGGGGAGCAGAAGCTGAAGAAAGGAGAAGATGAGAGAGTGCGGGTTTCTGTGCTCCCATCCCGCTCTTTATAAAGGAGCGAGGTGGGGGCTCGGCCGCCCCGCTCAGCGAATCAAGACACGGGAAGAGCAGGGAGTCGGGCCAACCCACTCGCGACAGCCTAGTCTCCCACTCCACCGTCCGTGACCCCAAGCGCATGGGAGCCGCGTGGCGGGGATGCAGAACCAAGGTGATAGATGAGGCGGCCTCGCTCCGCCCCGTGAACGCGGGCAGTGGACGTCCCAAAAACCGCGCACCGGCCCCATCCAGTAAATGCACCACGCCCCCACACCTACCTCCGTTTAAGGAGGAGGGCGTGAACCGTCCCCATCATCGTGGCCTGACGCATGCTCGGGGGGCTTAGCCCCATGCACGCCTCCCACGATCTCTCCCACGACGCCGCGCTTGACGCGTGCCGTTCCGGGCGTGCGCGGTGGGAGCGGAGTTAGATTCGGCGTGACCTAGGCCGCAGGTGCCCGTGCACTGTTTTGGGCCTGGCCCAACAGCGCTCGGCACCGTGTATGGCCCAGGCCCAGGGGCTCCTGTCGGTGTACTAGAGTAGGGGTACCCTGTTACCCCGAACTCGTGCACGGGCAGTTGTAGCACCCTGCGGCAAGGCTTGCCGGGTGACCGCCAGGACCCTCCGTGGTTCCCTTGAAGACCATTCAAGAACAAAGTACTCAAATCAAGGCCCCGGCAAGAGGAGCTTGCCGGGAAGGCCAACTAAGACCCCGGCAAGAGGAGCTTGCCGGGAAGGCCAACCAAGGCCCCGGCAAGAGGAGCTTGCCGGGAAGAGACGAGACCCCGGTAAGAGGAGCTTGCCGGGAAGGCCATTCAAGGCGTATCAAGAAAGCTTGCCGCGATGCGCCCCGCATCCCGGCAAGATCCAGCGAGCGACAAGCTTCCGGACGCGACAAGACGACGGCCGCGGCAAGGAGCTTGCCGCGGGAAATCCCCACTTCGTGCCCGCGCTCCAGCTCACCTGCTAACGTGTCGCTCTGGGACTCTCCCAGAGCGCACGTGGCGGGAGGCCGTGCAGTTAGGGGTACGTGGTGGCAAGCAGAGATGAAGAGAAGCCCATCATGGCAAACGGTGGCGCTCCTAACGGTCACCTTTTTGCACTGTTTAGGAGACTCAGACAGGCATTTAATGCCCTTGTCCCCTGCCGTCAGAGTTAGGTAGGGCGCACTATATCCACAGTAGCGGTAGCTTCACCTACCGCATCCTTTTCCATTTTTACCCTTCTTGTCTACGTTGCCCCCTGTCGGTGACCCCTTGAGAGTATAAAAGGAGGCGCAAGCGCAACGTAGAAGAGGTTCGAAAGTTCAGAGGTTCGGCCAGTTCGGCTCGTTCAACACCAGGAACACTCTCACGCTCAGTCTGGCAGCGTCCATCGCTCCTGAGCAAGAATCCAATATACACAAACAAGCAGCAGTAGGGTTTTACGCATCCGTGCGGCCCGAAGCTAGGTAAAATCGGCTCCCGTGCACTGCCTCGATCCGCTCTTTGTGCGCTCTCCGCCCCCCACCGAACCGAAAGGGGACCTGTCCCCATAGGTGTTGGCGAGAATCAACATCGCCCCCGACATATTATATAGGCATATAATGTATCAAAATTTGTAGAAAAAGATTTTCTACAACATGAACATTATTCTAGCTTTAAATAAAATCTACAAAAAATCAAATAATCCGAACAGTGCTACTGCTCTAGTAAAATCCACTAAAATCATTTTAAAAAATACCAAAATGATTTCAAATTTATATCTCTCCATTTTTCTGATGTAGAGAATCATGTTACCCTAATTTCTGTATATTTTATTTTTGGAGAAAAATAATTTGAATAAAACCCAAATAACTCCAAATTTGAAAATAATTTCAAAGGGACTTTGAATTTGATCCCTTTAAACTTCCAACTCATATTTCATATGTTTTGAAGAAGTCATTTTATCTTCCCTCATGAAAATCATTGAGTTGCTTAAAGTTCTCTGAATTTGAAATATTTTCAAATGAAATTCAAATATTTTCAACACCCCTTTTCATTTAAAAAAATTGGAAGAAGTCATGTCATCTTCTCTCTAGGGTTTTGTATTTGAAAAGAATTTGGATTCATGGAGATCAAAAATGCAAGACGAAAGTTTGGGAAAGTCCTTTTATTCCCTCTCATTTAACTTTCAGAAGTTTCAAAAGTCACTCAACTTCAAACAATCAATCAATCAATCAAATCTATCTATTTAATATAACATTCCAAAATTTAGAATTTTGGGGTGTTACACCAGCACCATCTCCTCTCAAACCCTAGTTCATCTGTTGTATCCAATCTTTGTTCCCAAACCTCAGATTGGTACCTATGGGTTGCTAGTAGTGTTGATTACTCCTTGTAGTTTATGCTAATTGGTTTATTTGGTGGAAGATCATATGTTCAGATCCTTAATGCATATTAATACTCCTCTGATTATGAACATGAATATGCTTTGTGAGTAGTTACGTTTGTTCCTGAGGACATGGGTGAAGTCTTGCTATTAGTAGTCATGTGAATTTGGTATTCGTTCGATATTTTGATGAGATGTATGATGTCTCTCCTCTAGTGGTGTTTTTATTGGAAATATGCCCTAGAGGCAATAATAAATAAGTTATTATTATATTTCCTTGTTCATGATAATCGTTTATTATCCATGCTATAATTGTATTGATAGGAAACTCAGATACATGTGTGGGTACATAGACAACACCATGTCCCTAGTAAGCCTCTAGTTGACTAGCTCGTTGATCAATAGATGGTTACGGTTTCCTGACCATGGACATTGGATGTCATTGATAACGGGATCACATCATTAGGAGAATGATGTGATGGACAAGACCCAATCCTAAGCCTAGCACAAAGCTCGTGTAGTTCGTATGCTAAAGCTTTTTCTAATGTCAAGTATCTTTTTCCTTAGACCATGAGATTGTGCAACTCCCGGATACTGTAGGAATGCTTTGGGTGTACCAAACGTCACAACGTAACTGGGTGGCTATAAAGGTGCACTACAGGTATCTCCGAAAGTGTCTGTTGGGTTGGCATGAATCGAGACTGGGATTTGTCACTCCGTGTAAACGGAGAGGTATCTCTGGGCCCACTCGGTAGGACATCATCATAATGTGCACAATGTGACCAAGGGGTTGATCACGGGATGATGTGTTACGGAACGAGTAAAGAGACTTGCCGGTAACGAGATTGAACAAGGTATCGGTATACCGATGATCGAATCTCGGGCAAGTACAATACCGTTAGACAAAGGGAATTGTATACGGGATCGATTGAGTCCTTGACATCGTGGTTCATCTGATGAGATCATCGTGGAACATGTGGGAGCCAACATGGATATCCAGATCCCGCTGTTGGTTATTGACCAGAGAACGTCTCGGTCATGTCTGCATGGTTCCCGAACCCGTAGGGTCTACACACTTAAGGTTCGATGACGCTAGGGTTATAAAGGAAGTTTGTATGTGGTTACCGAATGTTATTCGGAGTCCCAGATGAGATCCCGGACGTCACGAGGAGTTCCGGAATGGTCCGGAGGTAAAGATTTATATATGGAAAGTTGTTGTTTGGGTTCCGAAAAAAGTTCGTGTTTTTTCGGTATTGTACCGGGAAGCTTCCAGAAGCTTCTAGAGGATTCCGGAGGGGTCCGGAGGTCCGGAAATTGTTCCACCATGTCCAATACAGTAGCATGGGCTGTAGGGGGGCGCCCTCGCCTTAATGGTCCAGAGGCACCAGCCCCCCCCCCCCAAGGCCCATGCGCATGGGAGGGGAAAAACCCTAAAGGGGGAGGCCTCCACTTGACTTGGGAGGCACTCCTCCCCCCTTGGCCGCCGCCCCCAACCCTAGATGGGATCTAGGGGGGCCGGCCCTTCTTTCCCCCACCGATAAATAGTGGAGGGGTGGGAGGGCAGCCGCACCACATGTTCTGGCGCAGCCCTCCCCCTCTCCCAAGTACTTCTCCTCTCCCGCGGTGCTTGGCGAAGCCCTGCAGGATGGCCACGCTCCTCCACCACCACCACGCCGTCGTGCTGCTGCTGGATGGAGTCTTCCTCAACCTCTTCCTCTCTCCTTGCTGGATCAAGGCATGGGAGACGTCATCGGGCTGTACGTGTGTTGAACGCGGAGGTGCCGTCCGTTTGACACTAGGATCTCCGGTGATTTGGATCACGACGAGTACGACTCCTTCAACCCCGTTCTCTTGAACGCTTCCGCTTAGCGATCTACAAGGGTATGTAGATACACTCTCCTTCCCCTCGTTGCTGGTTTCTCCATAGATAGATCTTGGTGACACATAGGAAAATTTTGAATTTCTGCTACGTTCCCCAATAGTGGCATCATGAGCTAGGTCTATTGCATAGATTCTTTGCATGAGTAGAACACAAAGTAGTTGTGGGCGTTGATTTTGTTCAATATGCTTACCGTTACTAGTCCAATCTTGTTTCGACGGTATTGTGGGATGAAGCGGCCCGGACCGACCTTACACATACTCTTACGTGAGACAGGTTCCACCGACTGACATGCACTTGGTGCATAAGGTGGCTAGCGGGTGCCAGTCTCTCCCACTTTAGTCAGAACGGATTCGATGAAAAGGGTCCTTATGAAGGGTAAATAGCAATTGGCATATCACGTTGTGGTTTTGCGTAGGTAAGAAACGTTCTTGCTAGAAACCCATAGCAGCCACGTAAAACATGCAAACAACAATTAGAGGATGTCTAACTTGTTTTTGCAGGGTATGCTATGTGATGTGATATGGCCAAGAAGAATGTGATGAATGATATGTGATGTATGAGATTGATCATGTTCTTGTAATAGGAATCACGACTTGCATGTCGATGAGTATGACAACCGACAGGAGCCATAGGAGTTGTCTTAATTTATTGTATGACCTGCGTGTCATTGAACAACGCCATGTAATTACTTTACTTTATTGCTAACCGGTAGCCATAGTAGTAGAAGTAATAGTTGGCGAGACAACTTCATGAAGACACAATGATGGAGATCATGATGATGGAGATCATGGTGTCATGCTGGTGACGATGATGATCATGGAGCCCCGAAGATGGAGATCAATGGAGCTATATGATATTGGCCATATCATGTCACTACTATATAATTGCATGTGATGTTTATTATGTTTATGCATCTTGTTTACTTAGAACGAGGGTAGTAAATAAGATGATCCCTTACAACAATTTCAAGAAGTGTTCTCCCCTAACTGTGCACCGTTGCTAAAGTTCGTCGTTTCGAAGCACCACGTGATGATCGGGTGTGATAGATCCTTACGTTCACATACAACGGGTGTAAGACAGTTTTACACATGCAAAACACTTAGGGTTAACTTGACGAGCCTAGCATGTACAGACATGGCCTCGGAACACAAAGACCGAAAGGTCGAGCATGAGTCGTATAGTAGATACGATCAACATGAAGATGTTCACCGATGATGACTAGTCCGTCTCACGTGATGATCGGACACGGCCTAGTTGACTCAGATCATGTAATCACTTAGATGACTAGAGGGATGTCTATCTGAGTGGGAGTTCATAAGATGAACTTAATTATCCTGAACATAGTCAAAAGATCTTTGCAAATTATGTCGTAAGCTCGTGCTTTAGTTCCACTGATTAGATATGTTCCTAGAGAAAATATAGTTGAAAGTTGATAGTAGCGATTATGCGATCAGTAGAAAGCTTATGTCCTTAATGCACCGTTCAGTGTGCTGAACCCCAAACATCGTTTGTGGATGTTGCGAACATCGGACATACACGTTTTGATAACTACGTGATAGTTCAGATAAACGGTTTAGAGTTAAGGCACCAAAGATGTTTTCGAAACGTCACGGAACATATGAGATGTTTCGAGGGCTGAAATTGGGATTCCAGGCTCGTGCCCACGTCAAGAGGTATGAGACCTCCGACGATTTTCTTAGCCTGCAAACTAACGGAGAAAAGCTCAATCATTGAGCTTGTGCTCAGATTGTCTGAGTGCAACAATCGAATCGAGTGGGAGTTGATCTTCCAGATGAGATAGTGATGTTTCTCCAAAGTCATTGCCACCAAGCTGCTAGAGCTTCGTGATGAACTATAACATATCAGGGATAGATATGATGATCCTTGAGGTATTCGTGATGTTTGACACGGAGAAAGTAGAAATCAAGAAGGAGCATCAATTGTTGATGGTTGGTGAAACCACTAGTTTCAAGAAGGGCAAGGGCAAGAAGGGATACTTCATGAAACAGCAAATCAGCTGCTGCTCTAATGAAGAAACCCAAGGTTGAACCCAAACCCGAGACTAAGTGCTTCCGTAATAAGGGGAACAGCCACTGGAGCAGAATTACCCTAGATACTTGGTAGATGAGAAGGCTGGCAAGGTCGATAGAAGTATATTGTATATACATTATGTTAATGTGTACTTTACTAGTACTCCTAGTAGCACCAGGGTATTGAGATACTGGTTCGGTTGCTAAGTGTTAGTAACTCGAAATAAAAGAGCTATGGAATAAACGGAGACTAGCTAAAGGTGAGCTGACGATATGTGTTGGAAGTGTTTCCAAGTTTGATGTGATCAAACATCGCATGCTCCCTCTACCATCAAGATTAGTATTAAACCTGAATAATTGTCATTTGGTGTTTGCGTTGAGCATAGACATGATTGGATTATGTCTATCGCAATACGGTTATTCATTTAAGGACAATAATGGTTACTCTGTTTATTTGAATAATACCTTCAATGGTCTTGCACCTAAAGGAATGGTTTATTGAATCTCGATCATAGTGATACACATTTTCATGCCAAAAGATATAAGATAGTAATGATAGTACCACCTACTTGTGGCACTGCCATGTAAGTCATATTGGTATAAAACGCATGAAGAAGCTCCATGTTGATGGATCTTTGGACTCACTCGTTTTTGAAAAGTTTGAGACATGCGAACCATGTCTATTGGTGTATACGCATGAAGAAACTCCATGCAGATGGATCATTTGAACTCACTTGATTTTGAATCACTTGAGATATGCAAATCATACCACATGGGCAAGATGACTGAAAAGCCACGGTTTCAGTAAGATGGAACAAGATAGCAACTTGTTGGAAGTAACACATCTTGATGTGAGCAGTCCAATGAGTGTTGAGGCATGCAGTGAATATCGTTATGTTCTTACTTCATAGATGATTCGAGTAGATGTTGAGTATATTTACTTGATGAAACACAAGTCTGAATTATTGAATGGTTCAAGTAATTTCAGAGTGAAGTTGAAGATCATTGTGACAAGAGGATAAAATGTCTATGATATGATCATAGAGATGAGTATCTGAGTTACGAGTTTGGCACACAATTAAGACATTGTGGAGATTGTTTCACAACCAATACCGCCTGGAACACCATAGTGTGATGGTGTGTCCGAACATCATAACTGCACCCTATTGGATATGGTGCATACCATGATGTCTCTTATCGAATTACCACTATCATTCATGGGTTAGGCATTAGAGACAACCACACTCACTTTAAATAGGGCACCATGTAATTCCGTTGAGACGACACCGTTTGGAGAAACCTAAGTTGTCGTTTCTTAAAAGTTTGAGGCTGCGACGCTTATGTGAAAAAGTTTCAGGTTGATAAGCTCGAACCCAAAGCGGATAAAATGCATCTTCATAGGACACCCAAAACAGTTGTGTATACCTCCTAATTCAGATCCGAAAGCAATAGGGATTGTTTCTTGAATCGGGTCCTTTCTCGAGCAAAGGTTTGTCTCGAGAATTGAGTGGGAGGATAGTGGAGACTTGATGAGGTTATTGAACCATCACTTCAACCAGTGTGTAGCAGGGCACAAGAAGTTGTTCCCGTGGTACCTACACCAATTGAAGTGGAAGCTTATGATATTGATCATAAAGCTTAGGATCAAGTCACTACCGAACCTTGTAGGACGACAAGGACACGTACTGCTTCGTAGTGGTACGGTGATCCTGTCTTGAAGGTCATGTTGCTAGACAACAATGAACCTACGAGCTATGGAGAAGCGATGGTGGGCCCATATTCCGACAAATGGTTAGAAGCCATGAAATCCGAGATAGGATCATGTATCAGAACAAAGCATGGACTTTGGTGGATTTGCCCGATAATCGGCAAGCCATTGAGATAAATGGATCTTTAAGAAGAAGACGAACGTGGACGGTAATGTCACCGTCTATGAATCTCGACTTGTGGCGAAGAGTTTTTCACAAGTTCAAGGAGTTGACTACGATGAGATTTTCTCATCCGTAGTGATGCTTAAGTCCGTCGGAATCATGTTAGCATTAGCTGCATTTATGAAATCTGGCAGATGGATGTCAAAACGAGTTTCCTTACCAGTCTTCGTAAGGAAAGGTTGTATGCAATACAATCAGAAAGGTTTTGTCGATCCTAAGGATGCTAAAAGGTATGCAAAGCTCCAGCAATCCTTCTAAGGACTGGAGTAAGCATCTCGGAGTTGGAATGTACACTTTGATGAGAAGATCAAAGATTTTGGGTTTGTACAAAGTTTATGAGAAACTTGTATTTCCAAAGAAGTGAGTGGGAGCACTATAGAATTTCTGATGAGTATATGTTGTTGACATATTGTTGATCAGAAATGATGTAGAATTTCTGGAAAGCATATAGGGTTATTTGAAAGGTGTTTTTCAATAGAAAACCTGGATTAAGCTACTTGAACATTGAGCATCAAGATCTATGAGGATAGATCAAAAATGCTCAATAGTACTTTCAAATGAGCACATACCTTGACATGATCTTGAAGGTGTTCAAGATGGATCAGTCAAAGAAGGAGTTCTTGCCTGAGTAGTAAGGTACGAAGTTAAGACTTAAAGCTCGACCACGGCAGAAAAGAGAGAAAGGACGAAGGTCGTCCCCTATGCTTTGGACGTAGGCTCTACAGTATGACATGCTAAGTACCGCACCTGATGTGTGCCTTGCCGCTTGTCTGGCAAGAGGGTACAATGGTGATCAAGGAGTGGATCACTAGATAGCGGTCAAAGTTATCCTTAGAGGAATAAGGATATGTTTCTCGATTATGGAGGTGATAAAGAGTTCGACGTAAAGGGTTACGTCGATGCAAGCTTTAACACCTATCCGAATGACTCTGAGTAGCAAACCGGATACGTATAGTGGAGCAACCATTTGGAGTAGCTCCAAGTGGAGCGTGGAAGCAGCATTTAAAATATGACCTAGAGATTTGCGAAGTACATACGGATCTGAATGTTACAGATCCGTTGACTAAAACCTCTCTCACAAGCAGAACATGATCAAACCCCAGAACTCATTGAGTCTTAATCACATGATGATGTGAACTAGTTTAGTGACACTAGTAAACTCTTTGGATGTTGGTCACATGGTGATGTGACCTGTGAGTGTTAATCACATGGCGATGTGAACTAGATAATTAACTCTAGTGCAAGTGGGAGACTATTGGAAATATGCCCTAGAGGCAATAATAAATAAGTTATTATTATATTTCCTTGTTCATGATAATCGTTTATTATCCATGCTATAATTGTATTGATAGGAAACTCAGATACATGTGTGGGTACATAGACAACACCATGTCCCTAGTAAGCCTCTAGTTGACTACCTCGTTGATCAATAGATGGTTACGGTTTCCTGACCATGGACATTGGATGTCATTGATAACGGGATCACATCATTAGGAGAATGATGTGATGGACAAGACCCAATCCTAAGCCTAGCACAAAGATCGTGTAGTTCGTATACTAGAGCTTTTCTAATGTCAAGTATCTTTTTCCTTAGACCATGAGATTGTGCAACTCCCGGATACTGTAGGAATGCTTTGGGTGTACCAAACGTCACAACGTAACTGGGTGGCTATAAAGGTGCACTACAGGTATCTCCAAAAGTGTCTGTTGGGTTGGCACGAATTGAGACTGGGATTTGTCACTCCGTGTAAACGGAGAGGTATCTCTGGGCCCACTCGGTAGGACATCATCATAATGTGCACAATGTGACCAAGGGGTTGATCACGGGATGATGTGTTATGGAACGAGTAAAGAGACTTGCCGGTAACGAGATTGAACAAGGTATCGGTATACCGATGATCTAATCTCGGGCAAGTACAATACCGTTAGACAAAGGGAATTGTATACGAGATCGATTGAGTCCTTGACATCGTGGTTCATGTGATGAGATCATCGTGGAACATGTGGGAGCCAACATGGGTATCCAGATCCCGCTGTTGGTTATTGACCGGAGAACGTCTCGGTCATGTCTGCATGGTTCCCGAACCCGTAGGGTCTACACACTTAAGGTTCGATGACGCTAGGGTTATAAAGGAAGTTTGTATGTGGTTACCGAATGTTGTTCGGAGTCCCGGATGAGATCCCGGACGTCACGAGGAGTTCCGGAATGGTCCGGAGGTAAAGATTTATATATGGAAAGTTGTTGTTCGGGTTCCGGAAAAAGTTCGGGTTTTTTCGGTATTGTACAGGGAAGCTTCCAGAAGGTTCCGGAGGATTCCGGAGGGGTCCAGAGGTCCGGAAATTGTTCCCCCACGTCCCATACAGTAGCATGGGCTGTAGGGGGGCGCCCTAGCCTTAATGGGCCAGGGGCACCAGCCCCCCAAGGCCCATGGGCATGGGAGGGGAAAAACCCTAAAGGGGGAGGCCTCCACTTGACTTGGGAGGCACTCCTCCCCCCTTGGCCACCGCCCCCAACCCTAGATGGGATCTAGGGGGTCCGGCCCCTTCTTTCCCCCACCAATAAATAGTGGAGGGGTGGGAGGGAAGCCGCACCACATGTTCTGGCGCAGCCCTCCCCCTCTCCCAAGTACTTCTCCTCTCCCGCGGTGCTTGGCGAAGCCCTGCAGGATTGCCACGCTCCTCCACCACCACCACGCCGTTGTGCTGCTGCTGGATGGAGTCTTCCTCAACCTCTCCCTCTCTCCTTGCTGGATCAAGGCATGGGAGATGTCACCGGGCTGTACGTGTGTTGAACGCGGAGGTGCCGTCCGTTCGGCACTAGGATCTCCGGTGATTTGGATCACGACGAGTACGACTCCTTCAACCCCGTTCTCTTGAACGCTTCCGCTTAGCGATCTACAAGGGTATGTAGATGCACTCTCCTTCCCCTCGTTGCTGGTTTCTCCATAGATAGATCTTGGTGACACGTAGGAAAATTTTGAATTTCTGCTACGTTCCCCAACAGTTTTGTGAACGTCGACTACATGACACTTCACCATTATTTGGCCCTAGAGGAAGGCATTGGGAAGTAATAAGTAGATGATGGGTTGCTAGAGTGATAGAAGCTTAAACCCTAGTTTATGCGTTGCTTCGTAAGGGGCTGATTTGGATCCACTAGTTTCATGCTATGGTTAGGTTTACATTAATACTTCTTTTGTAGTTGCAGATGCTTGCAATAGGGGTTAATCATAAGTGGGATGCTTGTCCAAGAAAGGGAAGTACCCAAGCACCGGTCCACCCACATATAAAATTATCAAAGTAATGAACGTGAATCATATGAGCGTGATGAAACTAGCTTGACGACAATTCCCATGTGTCCTCGAGAGCATTTTTCTCATTATAAGAAATTGTCCAGGCTTGTCCTTTGCTACAAACGGGATTGGGACATCTTGCTGCACCTTATTTACTTTCATTGCTTGTTACCCGTTACAAATTATCTTATCACAAAACTATCTGTTACCTACAATTTTAGTGCTTGCAGAGAATACCTTACTAAAAACTGCTTGTCATTTCCTTCTGCTCCTCGTTGGGTTCGACACTCTTACTTATCGAAAGGACTACGATAGATCCCCAATACTTGTGGGTCATTAATATTCTTTTCTAGCGCCGTTGCTAGGGAGTGAAGCGCCTTTGGTGAGTGGAACTTGGTAAGGAAACATTTATATAGTGTGCTGAAATTTTCTGTCACTTGTTACTATGGAAACTAATCCTTTGAGGGGCTTGTTTGGGGCATCTTCGCCCCGACTAGTAGAGCAAAGAGTTGCTCCTCAACCTACTGAACCTACTGAAAATATTTACTTTGAGATTCCTTCGGGTATGATAGAGAAACTGCTAGCTAATCCCTTTGCAGGAGATGGAACATTGCATCCCGATTTACACCTTATCTATGTGGATGAAGTTTGTGGATTATTTAAGCTTGCAGGTATTCCCGATGATGTTGTCAAGAGGAAGGTCTTCCCTTTATCTTTGAAGGTATATGCATTGACATGGTATAGGCTATGTGATGATACGGGATCTTGGGACTATAAACGATTGAAATTGGAATTTCACCAGAAGTTCTATCCTATGCATGTTGTCCATCGTGATTGTAATTTCATATATAATTTTTGGCCTCGCAAAGGAGAAATCATCGCTCAAGCTTGGGGAGGCTTAAGTCAATGTTATATTCATGCCCCAATTATGAGCTCTCAAGAGAAATGATTGTTCAAAAATTTTATGCTCGGCTTTCTCTCAATGATCGCACCATGCTAGATACTTCTTGTGCCGGTTCTTATATGCTGAAGACTATTGAATTCAAGTGGGATTTATTGGAAAGAATTAAAGCAACTCTGAAGATTGGTGTTCCGACGATGGTAAGGAGTCAGGTGTGACACCTAAGTTTGACTCTGTTAAATCTTTTATGGATACCGATGCTTTTCGTGGATTTAGTGCTAAATATGGACTTGACTCTGAGATAGTAGCTTCTTTCTGTGAATCTTTTGCTACTCACGTTGATCTCCCTAAGTGGAAGTGGTTTAAATATAATTCTCCCATTGAAGTAAAAGTAGTTGCACCTGTTACAGTTGAAGAAAAGATTATCACTTATAATGATCCTATTGTTCCCACTACTTATGTTGATAAACCACCTTTCCCTGTTAGGATAAAGGATCATGCTAAAGCTTAAACTATGGTTCGTAAAAGTAATACTAGAACATATACACCTCCTGAGCAAGTTAAAGTTGAACCTAGTATTGCTATGGTTAAAGATCTCTTGGCTGATAATATAGATGGGCATGCTATTTACTTCTGTGAGGAAGCTGCCAATATTGCTAAACCCGATGCTAAGATACATAGACCTATTGTAGGCATGCCTGTTATTTCTGTTAAAATAGGAGATCATTGTTATCATGGCTTATGTGATATGGGTGCTAGTGCCAGTGCAATACATGTTTCCTTGTATAATGAAATTATGCATGATATCGCACCCGCTGAGTTGGAAGATATTGATGTTATAATTAAGCTTGCCAATAGAGATACTATTTCACCAGTTGGGATTGTTAGAGATGTTGAAGTGTTGTGTGGGAAAGTTAAATACCCTGCTGATTTTCTTGTTCTTGGTTCCCCACAAGATAGCTTTTGTCCCATTATATTTGGCAGACCCTTCTTGAATACTGTTAATGCGAGAATAGATTGCAAAAAGGATGTTGTTACGATTGGCTTAGGAGATATGTCTCATGAGTTTAATTTTGCGAAATTTCGTAGACAACCCCATGATAAAGAATTGCCTAGTAAAGATGAAATAATTGGTCTTGCTTCTATTTCTGTGCCACCTACTGATCCGTTAGAACAATATTTGCTAGACCATGAAAATGATATGTTTATGAAAGATAGAAGGGAGATAGATGAAGTATTTTTTCAACAGGGTCCTATTCTGAAACACAACTTGCCTATTAAAGTCCTAGGGGATCCCCCTCCACCCAAGGGTGATCCCGTGTTTGAGCTTAAACCATTACCTGATACTCTTAAATATGCTTATCTTGATGAAAAGAAGATATATCCTGTTATTATTAGTGCTAACCTTTTAGAGCAGGAAGAGGAAAGATTATTGAAAACTCTGAAGAAGCATCGTTCTGCTATTGGATATACTCTTGATGATCTTAAGGGCATTAGTCCCACTCTATGCCAACACAAAATTAAATTGGATGAAGACGCCAAACCAGTTAGAGATCATCAACGACGTTTAAATCCTAAGATGAAAGAAGTGGTAAAAAAGGAGATGCTAAAGCTCCTTGAGGTAGGTATAATTTATCCTATTGCTGATAGTGATTGGGTAAGTCCTATCCATTGTGTCCCTAAGAAGGGAGGTATTACTGTAGTCCCTAATGATAAAGATGAATTGATCCCGCAAAGAATTATTACAGGTTATAGGATGGTAACTGATTTTCGTAAATTAAATAAAGCTACTAAGAAAGATCATTACCCCTTACCTTTTATTGATCAAATGCTAGAAAGACTATCCAAACATACACATTTCTGCTTTCTAGATGGTTATTCTGGTTTCTCTCAAATACCTGTGTTCGCAGATGATCAATCAAAAACTACTTTTACTTGCCCTTTCGATACTTTTGCTTATAGACGTATGCCTTTTGGTTTATGTAATGCACCTGCTACCTTTCAAAGATGCATGATGGCTATATTCTCTGACATGTGAAAAGATTTGTGAGGTGTTCGTGGATGGTTTCTCCGTTTATGGATCCTCTTTTGATGATTGCTTGAGCAACCTTGATCGAGTTTTGCAGAGATGCGAAGACACTAGTCTTGTCTTGAATTGGGAGAAGTGCCACTTTATGGTTAATGAAGGCATTGTCTTGGGGAATAAAATTTCTGAAATAGGTATTGAAGTTGATAAAGCTAAAGTTGATGCTATTGAAAAGATGCCGTGTCCCAGGAATATTAAAGGTATACGAAGTTTCCTTGGTCATGCCAGTTTTTATAGGAGGTTCATTAAGGACTTTTCTAAAATCTCTAGGCCTCTGACTAATTTATTGCAAAAAGATATCCCTTTTGTCTTCGATGATGATTGTGTAGAAGCATTTGAAATACTTAAGAAAGCTTTGATCTCTGCACCTATTGTTCAGCCACCTGATTGGAACCTACCCTTTGAAATTATGTGTGATGCTAGCGATTATGCTGTAGGTGTTGTTCTAGGGAAAGAGTTGATAAGAAATTAAATGTTATTCAATATGCTAGTAAAACTCTAAACACTGCCCAGAGAAATTATGCTACCACTGAAAAAGAATTCTTAGCAGTTGTATTTGCATGTGATAAGTTCAGGCCTTATATTGTTGATTCTAAAGTACCTATTCACACTGATCATGTTGCTATTAAATATCTTATGGAAAAGAAAGATGCTAAACCTAGACTTATTAGATGGGTTCTCTTGCTACAAGAATTTGATTTGCATATTATTGATAGAAAGGGAGCTGAGAACCCCGTTGCAGACAACTTGTCTAGGTTAGAGAATGTTTTTGATGACCCACTACCTATTGATGATAGCTTTCGTGATGAACAATTAGCTATCATAAACGTTTCTCGTACTGCTCGATGGTATGCTGATTATGCTAATTACATTGTTGATAAATTTATACCACCTAGTTTCACATACCAGCAAAAGAAAAAGTTCTTTTATGATTTAAGACATTACTTCTGGAATGACCCACACCTTTATAAAGAAGGAGTAGATGGTGTTATTAGACGTTGTGTACCTGAGCATGAACAGGAACAGATCCTACGCAAGTGTCACTCCAAACCATATGGAGGACAGCACGCTGGAGATAGAACTGCACATAAGGTATTGCAATCCAGTTTTTATTGGCCTACTCTCTTCAAAGATGCCCGTAAGTTTGTCTTGTCTTGTGATGAATGTCAAAGAATTGGTAATATTAGTAGACGTCAAGAAATGCCTATGAACTATTCTCTTGTTATTGTACCATTTGATGTCTGGGGCTTTGATTATATGGGACCTTTTCCTACCTCTAATGGATATACACATATTTTAGTTGTTGTTGATTACGTTACTAAGTGGGTAGAAGCTATTCCAACTAGTAGTGTTGATCATAACACTTCTATTAAGATGCTTAAAGAAGTTATTTTTCCAAGGTTTGGAGTCCCTAGATATCTCATGACTGATGGTGGTTCAAATTTTATTCACGGTGCTTTTCATGAAATGCTTGCTAAGTATGATGTTAATCATAGAATTGCATCTCCTTATCACCCACAGTCTAGTGGTCAAGTAGAGTTGAGTAATAGAGACCTCAAATTAATTTCGCAAAAGACTGTTAATAGATCTAGAAAGAATTGGTCCAAGAAACTTGATGATGCATTACGGGCCTATAGAACTACATATAAGAATCCTATGGGTATGTCTCCATATAAAATGGTTTATGGAAAATCATGTCACTTACCTCTCGAACTAGAACATAAGGCATATTGGGCTATTAAAGAGCTCAATTATGATTTCAAACTTGCCGGTGAGAAGAGGTTATTTGAAATTAGCTCACTTGATGAATGGAGAACCCAAGCATATGAGAATGCCAAACTGTTTAAAGAAATAGTTAAAAGATGGCATGACAAAAGGATACAAAAGCGTGAGTTTAACGTAGGTGATTATGTGTTGCTATTCAACTCTCGTTTAAGATTTTTTGCAGGAAAACTTCTCTCTAAATGGGAAGGTCCTTACGTTATCGAGGATGTCTATCGTTCCGGTGCCATAAAAATCAACAACTTCAAAGGCACAAATCCGAAGGTCGTGAACGGTCAAAGAATCAAACATTATATCTCAGGTAATCCAATAAATGTTGAAACTAATATTATTGAAACTGTGACCCCGGAGGAATACATATGAGACACTTTCCAGAATGTTTCAGACTTCGAGAAGGAATAGGTATGTGGTACGGTAAGTAAACCGACTCCAAAACTGTTCTAATGGCAATTTTTCTCCGTTTTGGAATATTTAAGAATTTAGGAAAATAAGTTGTCCGGGAAGGACACAAGGCCTCCACGAGGGTGGAGGGCGCGCCCACCCTTACCGGGCGCGCCCCCCTACCTCGTGGGCACCTTGTGTGCCCTCCGGATTCCGTTTTCTTGCACGTTACTTCTTTTGGTCGGTAAAAATTCATTATATAATCTCGCGAAGGTTTTGACCACCGTATCACGCAAACATCCTCGGTCTTTGTTTTGAGTTGTTTCTGCCGCAGATTAGAGCAATATGTCATCCCAGGATTCGGAGGGAGAAAGCTATGTGGCTGATTACCTTGCAGACCCTAAGGTCTACGGGGACTTGGATCATTGTGGCTGGACCACTGAGGAAGAAGAAGACTACGAGCCTAAGGAAAAGGAGGAGACTAGCTCAGACGAAGATGAAGTCCCGTTACCTCAACCAGGGGATATGCATGTGGAGTTAAAAAAGTCAAGCCTCCCTGATAAGGCAAAGAAACCCAAGATCGAGTTTATCCCTTTTTGTCTCTTGCAGGAAAACAAACAGGAGCTATGCAAAAGGATATTAAGCCTTGAGTAGGAGATCGATGATCTAAGGGAGCAAAATTCCATTCTCAAGCGCATATTAATGAAGAAGCCTACATCATCACCACCTTCTTCACCACCTCCGAGGACATAATCACATGGGTATGGGCACTCCCCTTGGCAACTGCCAAGCTTGGGGGAGGTGCCCCGGTATCTTATCACCATCACACTCCTATCTTTACCGTTTTACTTAGTTCGATCCTTTCGGTAATATCTAGATCTAGTAGAATAAAGTTTTGGTATGAATTAGTTTTGAGTTTTGCTTTGTGATCCCTCTATGTAATCGAGTCCGTGAGCTATATATAATAAAGATTAGTGTTGAGTCAAGGGCTTTGCTATCTTGCTATGATCTTGAGAAAATAGAAAGAAAAAAATATATAAAAGAATTCATATTGATCATAGTAATGACTTCACATATAAAAAGTATGTGGCTTAAAAGTTGTTGAGAGTTGACAAACATAGTTTTGGTCATCGTTGCAATTAATAGGAAGTAATAAAGAAAGAGACGTTTTCACATATAAATATACTATCTTGGACATCTCTTCTGATTGTGAGCACTCATTAAAGTATGACATGCTAAAAGAGTTGATGTTGGACAAGGAAGACAACGTAATGGGTTATGTTTTCTCACATCTCAGTTAAAGTATATTGTCATGGATCGTCCAACATGTTGAGCTTGCCTTTCCCCCTCACGCTAGTCAAATTCCTTGCACCAAGTAGAGATACTACTTGTGCTTCCAAATATCCTTAAACCTAGTTTTTGCCATGAGAGTCCACCATACCTACCTATGGATTGAGTAAGATCCTTCAAGTAAGTTGTCATGTTGCAAGCAATAAAAATTGCTCTCTAAATGTGTATGACTTATTAGTGCGGAGAAAATAAGATTTATACGATCGTGTGATATGGAAGTAATAAAAGCGACGGACTGCATAATAAAGGTTCATATCACAAGTGGCAACATAAATTGACGTTCATTTGCATTAAGATTTTGTGCATCCAACCCTAAAAGGACATGACAACATGTGCTTCCCTCCGCGAAGGGCCTATCTTTTACATTATGCAAGAGTCCTCACCTTTCCCTTTTTCATTTTATCCTTTGGCAAGCACCTCATGTTGGAAAGATCCTGATATATATATCCAATTGGATGTAAGTTAGCATGAACTATTATTGTTGACATCACCCAAAGGTCAATACGTTGGGAGGCAATACTATAAGCCCTTATCTTTCTCTGAGTCCGATTAAAACTCCAGAACCATAAGTATTGCGTGAGTGTTAGCAATTGTGAAGACTATATGATAGTCGAGTATGTGGACTTGCTGAAAAGCTCTATTCTTGACTCTTTCTGATGTTATGATAAATTGCAATTGCTTCAATGACTGAGATTATAGTTTGTTAGTTCTCAATGAAGTTTATGAACCATACTTGGCATTGTGAATAGATTGTTACTTGAGCATAAGAAATCATATGACAAAATCTATATGGGTTGATGTTATAAAAATGATCATGATGCCCTCATGTCCGTATTTTATTTTTATCGACACCTCTATCTCTAAGCATGTGGACATAATTCGATATCGGCTTCCGCTTGAGGACAAGCAAGGTCTAAGCTTGGGGAGTTGATATGTCCATTTTGCATCATGCTTTTATATCGATATTTATTTCATTATGGGCTGTTATTACACGTTATGTCACAATACTTATGGCTTTTCTCTCTTATTTTACAAGGTTTATCATGAAGAGGGGGAATGCCGGCAGCTGGAATTCTAGGCTGGAAAAGGAGCAAATATTGGAAACCTATGCTGCACAGCTCCAAAAGTCCTGAAACTCCACAAAAGTCATTTTTGTAATTGATAAGAATTATTGAGCGAAGAAAGTACTAGAGGGGGCCCACACCCTGGACACAAGGGTGGGCAGCGTGCCCACCCCTACTGGGCGCGCCCCCCTGCCTGGTGGCCCCCCTGGTGGCCCTCCAGTGCCCATCTTCTGCTATATGAAGTCTTTTACCCTGGAAAAAATCATAAGCAAGCTTACGGGACGAAACTCCACCGCCACGAGGCGGAACCAATCTAGGGCTCCGGCGGAGCTGTTCTGCTAGGGAAACTTCCCTCCGGGAGGGGGAAATCATCACCATCGTCATCACCAATTATCCTCTCATCGAGAGGGAGTCAATCTCCATCAACATCTTCACCAACACCATCTCCTCTCAAACCCTAGTTCATCTCTTGTATCCAATCTTTGTACCCAAACCTCAGATTGGTACATGTGGGTTGCTAGTAGTGTTGATTACTCCTTGTAGTTGATGCTAATTTGTTTATTTGCTGAAAGATCATATGTTCAGATCCTTAATGCATATTAATACTCCTCTGATCATGAACATGAATATGCTTTGTGACTAGTTACGTTTGTTCCTGAGGACATGGGTGAAGTCTTGCTATTAGTAGTAATGTGAATTTGGTATTCGTTCGATATTTTGATGAGATGTATGTTGTCTCTCCTCTAGTGGTGTTATGTGAACGTCAACTACATGACACTTCACCATTATTTGGGCCTAGAGGAAGGCATTGGGAAGTAATAAGTAGATGATGGGTTGCTAGACTGACAGAAGCTTAAACCCTAGTTTATGCGTTGCTTCGTAAGGGGCTGATTTGGATCCACTAGTTTCATGCTATGGTTAGGTTTACCTTAATACTTCTTTTGTAGTTGCAGATGCTTGCAATAGGGGTTAATCATAAGTGGGATGCTTGTCCAAGAAAGGGAAGTACCCATGCACCGGTCCACCCACATATCAAATTATCAAAGTAACGAACGCGAATCATATGAGCGTGATGAAACTAGCTTGACGATAATTCCCATGTGTCCTCGGGGGCGTTTTTCTCATTATAAGAAATTGTCCAGGCTTGTCCTTTGCTACAAAAGGGATTGGGCCATCTTTCTGCACCTTATTTACTTTCAAATCTTGTTACCCGTTACAAATTATCTTATCACAAAACTATCTGTTACCTACAATTTCAGTGCTTACAGAGAATACCTTACTGAAAACTGCTTGTCATTTCCTTCTGCTCCTCATTGGGTTCGACACTCTTACTTATTGAAAGGACTATGATAGATCCCCTATACTTGTGGGTCATCAGAAGATCACATAACCATAGTGGCCCCAAGAATGGAAATGGGAATGGAGCAAGCATCAATCAAAACTGTTCCAACCCAGCAGCACCCGCCAAGAAGGACCTAAGTCAGATTACTTGTTTCAAGTGCGGGAAGACTGGGCACTACACCACCGAGTGTTCTGAAGCTAAGAATGGAAATGGCAATGGGAGTTCTGGAAGGAAGCCCGATCCCTTCACCAGAGATCAGGTGAACCACATCAACGTGGAGGAGGTTGAAGAGCAGCCAGATGTAGTTATTGGTAAGTTTTTTGTTAAGTCATTTACCGCTCTCATTCTTTTTGATACTGGTGCATCGCATTCATACATATCAAGGGGATTTGTGGACAAGTTCAAGTTGCCTACCTTAGCACTTAGGTCACCCGTGTTAGTAAGCTCACCAAGAGCGGAGTATATGGCCAACCGATGGTGTGACAGGTTACCTTCGACCATTGGTAGCCATGTGTTTCCCTCAGATCTAATAATTTTGGAATCACAAGGGTTGGATATAATACTACGCATGGATTGGTTATCAAAGTACGGAGGTAATATCGATTGTGCTAGTAAGTCGATACTTCTCACCACCCCTGAGGGAAAGAGGATCAACTATGTATCCAGGCATGCGCCTAGGAGGACTCAAGTAAATTCTCTCTCGGGAGTTGTTCAAGAGGAAGTGCCCGTTGTGAAGGATTACCCGGATGTATTTCTAGAGGAGTTACCAGGCATGCCACCAGATCGTGACATAGAGTTTTTGATAGAGATATTGCCAGGCACCGGACCAATATCGAATAGACCATACCGGATCCCCGGGAATGATCTGGAGGAAATTAAGAAGCAGATTAAGGAGTTATTGGAAAAAGGTTACATTCGACCAAGTTCGTCACCGTGGGGAGCCCCAGTGCTCTTAGTTGAGAAGAAGGATGGATCTTTGAGAATGGTTGTTGATTACCGTGCATTGAATGAAGTGACGATCAAGAATAAGTACCCACTACCGATGATCAATGATTTGTTTGATCAGCTGCAAGGAGCTAAAGTATTCTCCAAGATCGATCTTCGATCAGGATACCACCAGCTGAAGATCCGAGAATAGGATATACCAAAGACAGCCTTTACCACCAGGTATGGGCTATATGAGTACACTATCATGTCATTTGGATTGACTAATGCCCGTGCCTATTTAATGAGTATGATGAACAAAGTGTTCATGGAATTCTTGGATAAGTTTGTTGTGGTGTTCATTGACGATATTTTGGTGTACTCGAGGAATGAAGAGGAACACAAGGAGCATTTGCGTTTAATTCTCGAGAAGCTCAGGGAACATCAGCTATATGCCAAGTTCAACAAATGTGAGTTTTGGTTGAAGGAAGTTGGATTTCTTGGACATGTTATATTAGGAGAAGGTATAGCAGTAGACCCTACCAAGGTTCAGTCTGTCACTGAGTGGTTGGCACCCACCTTAGTTGGAGAGATCCGCAGTTTTCTGGGACTCGCGAGATATTATAGGAGGTTCATTGAGAATTTTTCTAAAATTGAGAAACCCATGACAGAGTTATTGAAGAAGGACACCAAGTTCAAATGGACCGAAGATTGTGAATCCAGTTTTCAGGAGTTGAAGAAACGTTTGGTTACAGCCCCGGTGTTGATTCTTCTGGATATACACAAGGATTTCCAAGTGTATTGCGACGCTTCTCGCTTAGGACTTGGAGGAGTACTTATGCAGGATGGAAGATTTGTTTTATATGCTTCACGTCAGCTTCGACCGCATGAGTTGAATTATGCCACGCATGATTTGGAGTTAGCAGTCGTAGTGCATGCTCTCAAGACCTAGAGACATTTTCTTATTGGAAACCGTTGTGATGTATACACGGATCATAAGAGTTTGAAGAACATTTTCATGCAGAAGGAGCTGAATCTCTGGCAAAGGGGGTGGTTGGAGCTTATAAAGGATTATGATATGAAGTTGCATTATCATCCAAGAAAGCCAATGTCGTAGTAGACGCTTTGAGCCAGAAGAGTTATGTCAATACCCTCATAAGCGGAGGATTACCGCAGGAGTTAGCCGATGATCTCAAGGAACTTCGCTTGGAGATAGTTCCAAGAGGTTTTGTTGCAGCAATGGAGGTTCAGTCCACGTTATTGGGAAAGATTCGAGAAGCCCAGAAGGATGACAAGGAATTTGCTGAGATAAGGGAGAAGATGAGCAAAGGAAAAGCCAAGGGTTTTCGCGAGGATGAACACGAGACTTTGTGGTTTGAGGATTGTATATATGTACCCAATAATGCAGAGGTCGGGAAGTTAATACTTCAGGAGGCCCATGATTCGCCATACTCAATACACCCCGGAAATACCAAGATGTATTTGGATTTGAAGGAGCGTTTCTAGTGGACAGATATGAAGAAGGATATTGCCGAGTATGTAGCCGTATGCGATGTATGTCAGAGAGTGAAGGCAGAACATCAAAAGATACCAGGATTACTGCAGCTTATGCCGATACCCAAATGGAAGTGGGACAAGTTTGGCATGGATTTTATCATAGGATTACCCAGGACCCGATCAGGATATGATTCTATTTGGGTAGTAGTCGATCGCTTGACCAAAGTGACTCACTTTATCCCAGTGAAAACCACCTATACAAGCGTGAAGTTGGCCAAGATAAATATGACCAGGATCGTATGTCTGCATGGAGTTCTGAGGACCATTATATCAGATAGAGGAACACAGTTTACTTCTAAGTTTTGGCATCAGTTGCACCATACTTTGGGTACCAGGCTAGAGTTTAGTGCAACCTTTTAGCCGCAGACAGATGGACAGACCAAGAGAGTCAACCAGATTCTGGAAGACATGTTGAGAGCTTGTGCATTAGATTATGGATCCAGTTGGGATGATAATTTGCCCTACGCAGAGTTCTCATACAACAAGAATTATCAAGCTAGTTTGAAGATGGCACCTTTCGAAGCTTTTTATGGGAGAAGGTACAGGACACCGTTGATGTGTGATGAAGTTGGAGACCGTCAATTGTTTGGACCAGATTTAATCAAAGAATCTGAGGAGTAAGTTGATTCGAGATAGACTGAAGGTAGCTTAATCCAGGCAGAACAGTTATGCCGATACAAAACGCATATCATGTGTCCCCACTTCGAGGAGTTAAGGGAAAGTTAGCCCCGAGATTTGTAGGACCATACCGAGTTTTGGAGCGTATGGGAGAAGTGGGCTACGAGTTGGAGTTACCCGAAGGACTGTCAAGAGTTCATGATGTGTTTCACGTTTCCCCGTTGAAGAAGTGCCATGCTGAGATGGCTGATATTCCTCTCAGAGATATAGTTCGACTGGAAGCAATTCAGTTGGATAGTGATCTGACCTATGAGGAGAAACCAATCAAGATTCTCGAGTTTGCCAGCCGTGTTACACGCAACAAGGTTATCAAGTTTTGCAAAGTTCAGTGGAGCCACCATTCCGAGAATGAAGCCACCTGGGAACGAGAAGAAGACCAACGGAAAGACGACCCACACCTATTTTCTAGCCAACCCGAATCTCGAGGGCGAGATTCATCCTAAGGGGGGCTAGGTTTCTAACATCCCAATTTTCAATTTGGATGTTATACATAGGTCATCATATGCATATCATATTTTATTTGCATTTGGTTGTGATCCAAGAAATCTTAAGAAACTCAATGACCAAGGAGAGAGTTGGAGATTTCATAAATTTTCATATCTGAATTTTTCTAAAATTTGAAAAGAGGATCAATTTGGTTTTAATATTTTCCTCTCCGAATATTTCTAATATTAAAAATAAAAGAGAGAAGATAATATGACTTCTTCAAAAAAAAGATGAATATTGGAGGAATCTTTTTAAAATCATATATATATATATATATATATATATTTGGATTTTATTTGTGATCTTATTTGAATTAGAAAAATATGCATTTTTCAAAACTGCATTTTTTAGTCTAGAAAAATGTTCACTTTGTTCTAAATATTTTATTTAGATGGTGAAAATTGTTTTTGGCATTTTTAGATTTTTTTATATTTTATTAGGATTTTTCTTCAGCGGAATTTTATTAAAAAAAAACTTTTCCACCCGACTGGGCCAAAGGCCCAGCCGAGCCGGGCTAAAGCCCACTCCCGCCGCCGCCTTCCTCGCGCCGCCACCGTCTCTGCCATGGACACCAATGAGGAGTCTGAGCCGGACTCCACCCCGGGCTGGCCCCTCCTCCAAGCCGCCGCCCCTCGGCCTTTATATGCCACCTCGAGCCGCCCACCACCGCAGCCAAGCTGTGCAGCCGCCGCTGCCGCTGCCGCTTGCCGCCGACGTCGCCGCCCCGCCGCGCCGCCGCCGGAGCCGCCCCGCCTCGCCGTTGCTCGACGACACCGCCGCCGGATCTCGTCGGATCTCGCCGCCGCCTGTTTTTCTTGTTGAATCGGTAAAACCGAAAAAACCGTCCCCTGTTTTTTTCGTTAGATCGGTTCGGTTTGGTTTTTTTTGGTTTCGCTAATCAGCGAACGTTCACCTATTAGTTCGTTTTAACGAACAGTTTTCGTTCAGTTGTCTCTGTTAGCGAACGTTCGTTCGTTAGTCTTTTCTTTTTAATTTATTTTTCAGCCAGGGACCTATCCGCAATTATTTTTATCGCAGATTAGCCCCTGATCTTCAAACCCTCGCAACTTTTTGCTCATTTATCCAAATCCAGTGAAACCAATGCCAAAATCTTTGTCTCGGACCCCTCTTTCCAATTGATCAACTTGAACATGGTTTTAACAAATGAAAATTTGGTTTCAGGCAGATTTGAGAACATCTTTTGATCGTTGATTGAGTTTCGTAGCTCCGATTTGATTGATTCTTTTTGCAAATCGAAGCACTTTAGTTGAACTTTCTCATCTGAGATTTACCCTTGCATCTATCCTTGAGTGCTTGTGTATGCTATTGTTTGTTTGCGATAGAATTTCCAGAGTGCGAAGCATGCTACTACGAGTCTCTAGGGTTTGCAGATCGTCAGCAAGGCAAGTAACAATTTAATCATACCCCTTTATTACCCAGTTTTTATGCATTAGTTTCAACCCTCGAACATTGCATGAGTAGGATCTTATTTTTAACATGTGGGTTGGGAAGTAGTTGATGAGGTAGAACCTATTGTCCTTTATTTCAAACCTTGGGAGTTACTTCTATGTTATGCTATTACTGTTATGCTATGCTAGTAGACGTGGTTTGCTTTGAGTGATCCATGACAGATGTGAGGATTGTTAATTAATGGTTAACTTTAGGTGGCTACTTTAATACACATCTGGGTGGATTGGTTGAGGCACCCTGGAGCACCCAGTGGTTGTCAGGGAACTTGGAGTAATCCAATGTTGTCCTAGGATATCCCGGAGTACCCGTGTGATCATCCTATGGTTCGCCACCCAGGCTCAAAGGGATCATAAGATTATTCATGCTAGAAACTTCTGTGTGTAGCCACAAGCCATTATGAGCTCTAGCATAGTTGAGTATGTTGCGTGACCTCTTTCAATTGTAGGCTAGCAGATGTAGGGGATGTAGGTGGTACTGTCTACCCAGAGTAGAGAGTTAATGCTTCTGAAACACTGTGTCTCGGTCATCCGTTTCTCAAACATCGTGTAGTGCGAGAAACCTAATGGAGGAGATCGAGTCTTGTGGGGAAAAGTGTGCAAACCTCTGGAGAGTGTACAAACTAATCATGGTTAGCCGTGTCCCCGGTTATGGACATCTTGAGTATTCGGTTCTTGAATTATAGGTTTGATTTCATCACTCTTAATTAATTTTTTTGGGATATTAATAATGTTTAAATGGGATTGAGTTGGAGGAACCTTCTCAATATTTGTCAACCACAATGATAGTTAAATAAAATATATTCCTTTGTAGTAGGGAAAAATGGCTTTACACTAAAAATATGATAACCATAGAGCCTCCACCAGCCATATATGCATGTAGACATAGCTGTTATTTTGTTCATCGTTCTACAATGTTATTTTGCGAGCATATTCCATGTGCTGACCCATTTCGGGCTGCAACATATTATGTTGCAGACTTTTCAAACGAAGAGTAAGGTGCGCTAGGTCGTTGTCGTGCACGCAGCTATGCCGTTGGAGTTGATGGACTCATTTACCTTCGATGCTTTCGCAGTTATCTTATTTAGATGGCCTTAAGCCACATTATTGTAATAAGTTCTCTTTTGAGACATTCGATGTAATAAGTGTGTGATTGCACTCTGTTATAAATCCTTCAAGTACTGTGTGTGTCAGCATTACCGATCCAGGGATGACACTTATACACAGAGATTTGGCCGTTTGAGGTCGGATAGCTACAACTTGTTATTGAACCATTTGATGTTTGGGGCTTTGATTATATGGGACCGTTTCCTTCCTCTAATCGGTATACACATATCTTAGTTGTTGTTGATTACGTTACTAAGTGGGTAGAAGCTATTCCAACTAGTAGTGCTGATCATAACACCTCTATTAAGATGCTTAAAGAAGTTATTTTTCCAAGGTTTGGAGTCCCTTGATACTTAATGACTGATGGTTGTTCACATTTTATTCATGGTGCTTTTCATAAAATGCTTGCTAAGTATGATGTTAATCATAGAATTGCATCTCCATACCACTCACAGTCTAGTGGTCAAGTAGGACTAAGTAATAGAGAGATTAAATTAATTTTGCAAAAGACTGTTAATAGATCTAGAAAGAATTGGTTAGCAGAAGCCTTGTTTTACCCCAAACTCGGGAGGACATACTCACCATAACCATGGAGGCAACAATCACAATGGAGGAAGTTTGCATGACCACATTGGCCCCAAGAATGGAAATGGGAATGGAGCAAGCAGCAATCAGAACCGTTCCAACCCAGCAGCACCCGCCAAGAAGGACCTAAGTCACATTACTTGTTTCAAGTGCGGGAAGACTGGGCACTACGCCACCGAGTGTTCTGTAGCCAAGAATGGAAATGGCAATGGGAGTTCTGGAAAGAAGCCCAATCCCTTCACCAGAGGTCAGGTGAACCACATGAACGTGGAGGAGGTTGAAGAGCAGTTGGATGCAGTTATCGGTAAGTTTTTGGTTAAGTCATTTACCGCTCTCGTTCTTTTGGATATTGGTGCATCGCATTCATACATATCAAGGGGATTTGTGGACAAGTTTAAGTTGCCTACCTTAGCCCTTAGGTCACCCATGTTACTAAGCTCACCAGGAGCGGAGTATATGGCCAGCCGATGGTGTGACATGTTACCGTTGACCATTGGTAGCCATGTGTTTCCCTTAGATCTAATAATTTTGGAATCACAAGGATTGGATATAATACTACGCATGGATTGGTTATCGAAGTAAAGAGGTAATATCGATTGTGCTAGTAAGTCGATACTTCTCACCACCCCTGAGGGAAAGAGGATTGTCGGTGTCAAAACCGACGGATCTCGGGTAGGGGGTCCCGAACTGTGCGTCTAGGCGGATGGTAACAGGAGACAAGGGACACGATGTTTTTACCCAGGTTCGGGCCCTCTCGTTGGAGGTAAAACCCTACTCCTGCTTGATTGATATTGATGATATGGGTAGTACAAGAGTGGATCTACCACGAGATCAAGGAGGCTAAACCCTAGAAGCTAGCCTATGGTATGATTGTTGTTCGTCCTATGGACTAAAACCCCCGGTTTATATAGACACCGGAGAGGGCTAGGGTTACACAGAGTCGGTTACAATGGTAGGAGATCTACATATCCGTATTGCCAAGCTTGCCTCCCATGCCAAGGAAAGTCCGATCCGGACACGGGACGAAGTCTTCAATCTTGTATGTTCATACTCTTGGAGTCCGGCCGATGATGATAGTTTGGCTATCCGGACACCCCCTAGTCCAGGACTCCCTCAGTAGCCCCTGAACCAGGCTTCAATGATGATGAGTCCGGCGCGCATATTGTTCGGCATTTCAAGACGGGTTCCTCCTCCGAATAATTCGTAGAAGATTGTGAACACCAGGATAGTGTCCGGCTCTGCAAAATAAATTCCACATTCCACCGTAGAGAGAATAATATATATACACAAGTTCAATATGCTGACGTTTTTTGCGGCGTGACGTCACACCACTACCAAGCCATTACTTGAATCTTTTTTATTTTACCACCTCAGCGCGTTTAGCGAAGCGGTTTCCTTGGCACGTCTTGTCGAAGCAGAGATCATGTTCCCCCTTAATCCGGGATTCTCATCAATACGGACGTGGGTAACCCAACCGCGCCATTGATGGTGACGCTTGGGAGATAAGCGAGTTTTACCAGGCAGGTGGGGACGCATAGTCTTCGTCCGCCTACATATAAGGGATAAGGATTCACCTTTTCACCTACGCCTTCTTCCTCCTTTGCTTATCCATCTCCGCGCACTCGAGCTCCAGCGCCCAAGTTTGTGCATCTCGTCTCGACCTTCTCCGACCATGTCCGGAGCGGGAGGCAAGTGGATGACCTCCTCCGTTATGGAGGAGCACATCGAAAGACTGCGCGGCACCGGCTATCTGTCCGGCGACCCCCGAGTTCAGATCTGGTATGTTGGGCAAGATGCCCAACGTCCTGTGGTTCGAAGGGGCCTTCATGGAATCCGTCAAGGGATGGCAATTGGGGTGGTTCTATATCACCGAGCCGCGCGACCCTACATGGGCGGCGGCCCCCGAGTTCAGATCTAGTATCCCCACGCAGCTCACCTCCTGGAAAAAGAAGGGCTTGCTGTGGGGTAGTTCGGAGGAGGTGACAGGACTCCAAGCCTGTATCCAGAAGCTGGTGAAGAAGCTCAGGCTGGTTAACATGGTCCAAGTCATGCTCGTCCGCCGGATTCTCCCATGCCAAGAGCGGGCATTCTATCTGTGGGAGTTTGATCCGGAACAGCACCAAGTGTTGAGCAGGCTCTTCGACACGATGTACGAAGGCGCCTGGAGGGTGCTGTTTAAGGGCGCCGAAGCCCCTGCATCCGCGACTGAAGATCGCGGATTTCGCTCGCAGCGCCAAGCTGACGAGGTAAGTGATTCTACCCCTTTACGAGACACTTGCTTTTCATAGTTTGACTCTTTGCGGGTTTTGATTTCCCCTTTTCCTTTGACAGGCCTGGATGAAGAAGGCGGAGCAGATCAACTGCCCGGCTCCCATGCCAGAAAACCCAGTAGACACCCGTCTAGCGGGGCTGCTGGTTCCGGCACCGCACATGGTGCCGGAGAAGAAGGCCAAGAAGGAGGTCACGGGTACTCGAGAGAGTTCCCGTTTTCATGTGTCCGACGACTCCGAGGAGGACTCCTACCCCGAAAACGAGGAGGAGAAAGAGGACTCTCTCCCAGAGGAGGGAGAGAGGAAGAGGAAGGCTTCCCCAACAGGGGAGGCCGAAGGGTCCAAAAGGGGAAGGACTATTCCCCCGGACAGCTCCGCCAACATCAATGTTGCCGAGGAAGAATGGCCTTCAAGGGCCAGTCCTCCGGCGAGATCGTAAGTATCCGGATTCGTGAATGATTTATAATTTCTTTTTATGTCACATAGCGTCCTTCTAATGTCGCATACTGCTTGTAGTCCGACCGGTGATGATCTCCCCGCTTCATCGAGCGGGTCGTTGGCTCCGTCGGATGTGGATTCCATCCCGACGGCCTCTACCCCTCGCGCCGCTGAGGACGCCGAGGTGGGATCCCAAGAAGGGACCCATCAGGGGGAGGCTCGAAGGCGCCATAAGGCGGCCTCCCGGACTTTGCGCCGGACTCCACATCGGAACCCGCAGTGGTTCCGGAGTCCGGCCGGCGGCCCCTTTGCAAGAAGGGCAAGACCGTGACGCCGGCGGCTTCCGTCCAACCGGAGGCGCCGGACAGCTTATTGGAGGCGCTCCAAGGCGCTTCCATCAAGGAAGAACACCGCACTATCATGAGTGCAGTGATTCAGAAGGTACAGCTCGCCAAGAGCGGGCTGACCGAAGCCTGCAGTAGCCTTCTAACAGGATTTGAGGTAAGAAGTTAAAATTATGTAATGTAATGCCGCATAGACAGTAGCCCCTGATGCTTGGTTCGGTGTTCAGAAAGAGAAGCCGGACTCAGGATCTAAAAAGATATACGCAGGGTTGCTAAAAAGTTATGTCAATATGGGTTGCAAGCTACGCTGCTGACCTCTGCCGCACTGACTGCGGAGGTCGGTGCTTTGAAGCAGGAGCTCGAGCGGTCCGAGCAAGAGCTCGGCCGTGCCAAGAAGCAGCTCCAGGACAAAGAAGGTGAGTAACACCACTTTGAACTTGTACCTTACAGAAAAGGATTTAGGTTGCAATAAAAGAATAACAAGGATAACATGGGTACTGCAGGGGCCACGAACGAGGTGGCAACCCTGAAGGAAGCCGTGTCCGCGGACGAATGCAGTGCGGCCGCGGAACGGACAGAGCGAGAAAAGCAGGAGGCGCAGGTGGCGGCGGTTCGGCAAGAGCTCCAGGCTCTCATGGAAAAGCATGAGAGTTTGGAGCGTGACTCAAAGACTCGAGAGTCCGAGCTTGCCTCGGCTCTCGAAAGTGCCAAAGCCGCCAAGGCCGAGGCCCATAAGGCCCTTCAGGAGGTGGAAGATGTGAAGAAAATAGCGGCGGGTAAGGCATTTTTCATGCAAAGCAAGCATGTTAATGTAAACTACCTGACACTTACCCGGATTCGGAGCTCTCCAGGGGCGTTTGCAGATTTGCCTCGCAGTGCATCCGATGCCGCCGCATTCTACCGTGGTGAGGAGGGAAGCTCAACGGAGAAGGTCTTCTGGTCTCAGTATGCTGAGGCCGGCCATCCGGTGCCCCCTAGCGACCAGCTGAAGCAACTGGTCGAACTCCACAAGGTAGCTGAGGAGGCCATGAAGGGCCTCATAGTCCGGCTGTGGCCTGGAGAGGCCATGCCTGGAAGCTACTTCGGCCTCGTGCGGCGGCTGGTGGACGCGTGCCCCTGGGTGGAGGTCATCAAGCGCTCCGCCTGTATTGAAGGTGCTCGTCGGGCCCTTGCCCGCGCAAAGGTGCATTGGGGCAAGTTGGATGCGGAGAAGCTAATCACTGACGCGCCACCAACGGGCAAGGAATATCGTACGCCCGAAATGTACTATAAGACTGTCCTGAAGGGTGCCCGCAAGATTGCGGATGAGTGCCCCCGAGATGTAATTATTGAGTAAACTCGCTATGTAGTATCCTGTGCGCTGAAAACTTTGTTCATATGCGCTAAGCAACGCTTGTTGAATTTAAAATATTACCTTCTGTGCGGCCGTTTGTTAAATCTGAGAGATGGCAAGTCGTCGGCTTCAGCCCCCATGCCGCGAGTGCTGGGGTGTTCGGGATAAACTTGAGCACTCTTGTTCCCATTGTTGGGTCCATCTAGGGAGGCGCTCAACACAACGAACAAGGCAACCGGACTTATAATGCTTGAACACTCTCACTTAGCCATAGAATTCTATAATTTTAAATTTCGGCGAAGCCCCTAGTATTCGGAAGACCGAATTCGGGGCGCTATCCACGCCTTCGTCGGACATTATCCGGAACTTCGCTCGAAGCGGCGTAGGTCTTTAAGGACCCGAAAAAACCTCTCGAACAGCGACCAGTCTCTCGCCTTATCATGACAGTCAGTTTTAGCTTTCTCCACTGAGGCGTTAACCCGGCTCAACCGGGGCGCAATCGCAGTGGTTCTCCCAGTGCTACCTTAGCCGATAGAACGGAAACGTAAGGTGCCAAACATGGGAGCCGGGCAAACCCAACTATTGACCCAAGACATGATTCGGAGCCGATTCATATAATGCTATAAGTTCGGGGTGCCGCACTTGTGAAAGTGTTCGAACTTATCACACCATAATGCGGGGAACATAAGCCCCTGGTGTATTCGGCCGTACCAAAATATACGTATGCAACATGTCGTAAATGAACATATATATATAGAAAGTAATGCAATTATGGGCGAAAAGTGCTGCTTTTTATTCAAGAAGGTCTGCTATGAGTGCGAAATGATACAAATAGTGTGGAAAGCAAGGGATTGGACGAATTAAATGTGTCTCCCCCCAGGGGTAGGCCGCGGAATGGTGTATTTAACAAATTTAATGCTCGTAATGGAGACCACCTGAGTGTTCGTCGCGGCCTTTGTCCCTCCCTGGCTGTTGCATCATGAGTTCGGCAGGTTCACCGCTGGACAGAGTCCTGTATATAAAAAAATAAAAATAAAAGAAAAGAGCGACACACTTTGGAGCCCCTGGTGTGGTCGAACCGCACTCTGGGTTTGTTGTGGTCGTGCCCCTTCCCCTAGACCCATGGTATCTCCAGGGCGTAATTATGTACGCGGAGAGTTTGTCTTGCAATTGTGCGAGGGCTGGGGTTGGGGCCGCACTGCTACGCTTGCTCGGAACGTGCCAGGTGGTCTTGGTTGATGTTGCTCCGGGCGCGTTTGGCTCTGTCCGGTCGTTTAACGGCCGGACTCGAGAATTGCCTTAAAAGGCTGCTCTGTACTTCTGCCGCGAGAGCCGCTGTATGTTCCTCCGTTCGGAGGGAGCGTTCCGTGTTTCCATTGACCGTGATGACTCCACGAGGGCCTGGCATCTTGAGCTTAAGGTATGCATAATGCGGCACCGCGTTGAATTTTGCGAACGCGGTTCGTCCGAGCAGAGCGTGATAGCCACAGCGGAACGGGACTATATCGAAGATTAACTCCTCGCTTCGGAAATTATCCGGGGATCCGAAGACCACTTCCAGTGTGACTGAGCCTGTACAATTGGCCTCAACTCCTGGTATGACGCCTTTGAAGGTCGTCTTTGTAGGTTTAATCCTTGAAGGGTCTATGCCCATCTTGCGCACTGTATCCTGATAAAGCAGGTTCAGACTACTGCCGCCGTCCATCAGGACTCTCGTGAGGTGAAAACCATCAACGATTGGGTCTAAAACCAATGCGGCGAATCCGCCATGGCAGATACTGGTCGGATGGTCTCTTCGATCGAAAGTGATCGGGCAAGAAGACCATGGGTTGAATTTTGGGGCGACTGGCTCCATCGCATATACGTCCCTTAGTGCATGCTTCCGCTCCCTCTTGGGTATATGCGTTGATATCATATTTACCGTCCGAACTTGAGGGGGGGGGATCCCTTCTGTCCTCTGTTGTTCGACAGCCGGGTCTCTTCCTCGTCATCGCTGTGTAGCCCCTTGTCATTGTTTTCGGCAATTAATTTGCCTGCCTGCTTGAATACCCAACAATCTCTGTTGGTGTGGTTAGCTGGCCTTTCGGGGTTCCATGTATTTGACAAGAGCGGTCGAGTATTCGGTCCAAATTGGACGGGCCCGGAGTAGTTCTTTTAAATGGCTTCTTCCGTTGACCGGGTTTGGAGCCTCAGAATCCGGCGTTGACTGTCGTATCCTCATTGCTGTCGCCGTTAATGCGACGTTTGTTTTTGTTTCGACGCGACCTGCCATTGCGGTCCTTGGTATCCGAACTACCAGCATTTTTGCTGAGGTTGTTGCTGCGAGCTAGCCAGCTATCCTCTCCCGCACAGAAGCGGGTCATGAGTGATGTGAGGGCTGCCATGGATTTCGGCTTCTCCTGTCCTAGGTGCCGGGCCAGCCACTCGTCGCGGATGTTATGTTTGAAGGCAGCGAGGGCTTCCGCATCCGGACAGTCGACGATTTGATTTTTCTTTGTTAAGAACCGTGTCCAGAATTGCCTGGTCGATTCGTCTGGCTGCTGGATTATGTGGCTTAGGTCATCTGCGTCCGGTGGTCGCACATACGTGCCCTGGAAGTTGTCGAGGAATGCGGCTTCCAGGTCTTCCCAGCATCCAATTGACTCTGCGGGCAGGCTGTTAAGCCAATGCCGAGCTGGTCCTTTAAGCTTGAGCGGGAGATATTTGATGGCATGGAGATCGTCGCCGCAGGCCATATGTATATGAAGGAGATAATCCTCAATCCAAACCGCGGGGTCTGTTGTGCCATCGTAGGATTCGATGTTAACGGGTTTAAACCCTTCAGGGATTTGATGATCCATTACTTCATCAGTGAAGCATAGTGGGTGTGCGGTGCCTCTGTATTGCGCAATGTCGCGACGTAGCTCAAGAGAGCGTTGTCTGCTGTGTTAGGCCCGGCCGGAGTAGTTGTATCCGGCGTGACGGTATTCGTCGTGGGTCTTGGGGTGCCCACGTGATCCATAGATAGATCTGGATTGTCTTGCCTTGTCCTCCAATATGTCCCGCAAGTCCGGCGCGTTCCCCCGTGGCCTCGCGCTTTTTGAGCGGTGCCGGGGTACGGTTTTGGTGGAGGGCTTACATGCCTCTCTGTCGCGGCCACGAGGTGGTCGGTCTGCCGTATTGTGCGCTAGTGCTGCCGGTTTGTATGCTTCCTCCTCCAGTCGGGGGAGCAACTTGCGTTTTGGGTAGCTTTTGGAGGGGCATTCGAGTTCATACTCTTCGGCCGCGAGGACCTCGGTCCATCTGTCGGCCAGCAGGTCTTGATCAGCTTGAAGTTGTTGCTGCTTTTTCTTTAGACTGTTTGCTGTGGCCATTAGCCTGCATCTGAAACGCTCTTGTTCGACGGGATCCTCAGGCACGACGAATTCCTCGTCGTCGAGGCTTGCCTCGTCTCCGGAGGGAGGTATGTAATTATCATCCTCGACCTCTTCGTCTGCCGCCCTCTCGTGAGGGCTTGCTTCTGCCTCCTCCTGCGCTGAATCTTGCTGGAGGGGGTTATCTTCGGCACTTTCAGGGGTGTTATTATCTCCTGTGCCGGAATCTCCATTCTTGCTGTGGCGGGATTTAGAGCGGCGCCGCTGACGTCGGCGCTTGGGCTGTTTCTTTAAGGAATCTGCCTCCACTGCTTCTTCACCGTCCCCATCTTTTGGGGTGTCCACCATGTATATGTTGTATGACGAGGTGGTCTTCCAGTGTCCCGTAGGCACTGGTTCTTGATAGTCTCCGGCATCGTCGTCCATACCGTCGATGTCTTCAGAGTCGTAGTCGAGTACGTCGGTTGGATCGTCGACGTTGGCTACGAAGTGGGTGGTGGGTGGGCTCTGAATTTCTTTGTCGTCCGCGTCCCAACCATCCTAGCCACAGTCCGGCCAGGGCTCTCCGGATAGCGAGAGGTGCTTCAGCGAATTTAAGATGTCGCCGAAGGGTGAGTGTTGAAAGATGTCCGCAGCGGTGAATTCCATGATCGGCGCCCAATCGGATTCGACTGGCAGGGGCGCAGGAGGTTCGGAGTCCGGTAGGGAGTCCGGCACCTCGGAGTCGTGAGCTTTATGCGGGACAAGGTCAGTGTTCGGCTCCATCGCCGTAGAAGTTGCAGCTCCCGAGGCGGTGTCCAGCCACCCGTCCTCGATCTGCACGATCGGCTCCGGACTATAGGTCAGAGCGGATTCGTGTGCGGCCTCCAAGGCGCTGTCCGGCGGCAGAGTTAGGTCGTGCCCATCGTGACAGTGCGGCGCACTTAGATGCGGCTCGGATCTGTCGAGGATCAAGTCCCCGCGGATATCGGCCGTGAAGTTTAGGCTTCCAAACCTGACCTGACGGCTAGGGGCGTAGCTTTCGATCTGCTCCAGATGGCCAAGCGAGTTGGCCCGCAGTGCGAAGCCGCCGAATACGAAGATCTATTCGGGGAGAAAAGTCTCACCCAGGACTGCGCCGTTGTTGATTGAAGAGGCCATCAAGCCTATCGGTGATGACACAGAGGAACTCTCAATGAAAGCACCAATGTCGGTGTCAAAACCGGCGGATCTCGGGTAGGGGGTCCCGAACTGTGCGTCTAGGCGGATGGTAACAGGAGACAAGGGACATGATGTTTTACCCAGGTTCGGGCCCTCTTGATGGAGGTAAAACCCTACATCCTGCTTGATTGATATTGATATTGTGGATGTTTAAAAGAGTGGATCTACCACGAGATCAAGGAGGCTAAACCCTAAAAGCTAGCCTATGGTATGATTGTAAGGGTTGATGTTGTTCGTTGTCCTACGAACTAGAGCCATCCGGTTTATATAGACACCGGAGAGGGCTAGGGTTACATAGAGTCGGTTACAATTGTAGGAGATCTACATATCCGTATTGCCAAGCTTGCCTTCCACGCCAAGGAAAGTCCCATCCGGACACGGGACGAAGTCTTCAATCTTGTATCTTCATAGTCTTGGAGTCCGGCCGATGATGATAGTTCGGCTATCCGGACACCCCCTAGTCCAGGACTCCCTCAGTAGCCCCTGAACCAGACTTGAATGACGACGTGTCCGGCGCGCATATTGTCTTCGGCATTGCAAGGCGGGTTCCTCCTCCGAACAATTCGTAGAAGATTGTGAACACCAGGATAGTGTCCGACTCTGCAAAATAAATTCCACATACCACCGTAGAGAGAATAATATTTACACAAGTTCAATCTGCTGACGTATTTTGTGGAGTGACATCACACCACAACCAAGCCTTTACTCGAATCGTTTTTATTATTCCACCTCAGCGCATTTAGCGAAGTGGTTTCCTTGGCACGTCTTGTCGAAGCAGAGATCATGTCCCCTTATTCTGGGATTCTCATCAATACGGATGTGGGTAACCCAACCGCGCCATTGATTGTGGCGCTTGGGAGATAAGCGAGTTTTACCAGGCTAGTGGGGACGCATAGTTTCATCCGCCCATATATAAGGGGATAAGGATCCACCTTTTTACCCACTCTCGGTGTCAAAACCGGCGGATCTCGGGTAGGGGGTCCCGAACTGTGGGTCTAGGCGGATGGTAACAAGAGACAAGGGACACGATGTTTTACCCAGGTTCGGGCCCTCTTGATGGAGGTAAAACCCTACGTCCTGCTTGATTGATATTGATATTGTGGATGTTTACAAGAGTGAATCTACCACGAGATCAAGGAGGCTAAACCCTAAAAGCTAGCCTATGGTATGATTGTAAGGGTTGATGTTGTTCGTTGTCCTACGGACTAGAGCCATCCGGTTTATATAGACACCGGAGAGGGCTAGGGTTACATAGAGTCGGTTACAATTGTAGGAGATCTACATATCCGTATCGCCAAGCTTGCCTTCCACGCCAAGGAAAGTCCCATCCGGACACGGGACGAAGTCTTCAATCTTGTATCTTCATAGTCTTGGAGTCCGGTCAATGATGATAGTCCGGCCGATGATAATCCGGCCGATGATGGTAGTCCGGCTATCCGGACACCCCCTAATCCAGGACTCCCTCAGTAGCCCCTGAACCAGGCTTCAATGACGATGAGTCCGGCGCGCATATTGTTCGGCATTGCAAGGCGGGTTCCTCCTCCGAATAATTCGTAGAAGATTGTGAACACCAGGATAGTGTCCGGCTCTGCAAAATAAATTCCACATTCCACTGTAGAGAGAATAATATATATACACAAGTTCAATCTGCTGACGTTTTTTGCGGCGTGACGTCACACCACTACCAAGCCATTACTTGAATCGTTTTTTATTTTACCACCTCAGCGCATTTAGCGAAGCGGTTTCCTTCGCACGTCTTGTCAAAGCAGAGATCGTGTTCCCCCTTAATCCGGGATTCTCATCAATACGGACGTGGGTAACCCAACCGCGCCATTGATGGTGATACTTGGGAGATAAGCGAGTTTTACCAGGCAGGTGGGGACGCATAGTCTTCGTCCGCCTACATATAAGGGATAAGGATTCACCTTTTCACCTACGCCTTCTTCCTCCTTTGCTTATCCATCTATGCGCACTTGAGCTCCAGCGCCCAAGTTTGCGCATCTCGTCTCGACCTTCTCCGACCATGTCCGGAGCGGGAGGCAAGTGGATGACCTCCTCCGTTATGGAGGAGCACATCGAAAGACCGCGCGGCACCGGCTATCTGTCCGGCGACATCGCGCACTGGCTGCCCGACGAGGGGCAGCTCATCCCCACCCCCAGGCCCCATGAGAGGGTCGTTTTTCTTCCCCATTTCCTCCGCGGACTGGGCTTTCCACTTCACCCCTTTGTCCGGGGACTCATGTTCTACTACGGCCTGGATTTCCATGATCTGGCACCGAACTTCATCCTCAACATCTCGGCATTTATCATCGTGTGCGAGGCCTTCCTCTTCATCCAGCCCCACTTCGGCTTGTGGCTCAAGACCTTCAATGTCAAGCCGAAGGTAGTGAAGGGCACAAGCGGAGTGCGGAGGCGCCATGGTGGGCAAGATGCCCAACGTCCTTTGGTTTGAAGGGGCCTTCGTGGAATCCGTCAAGGGGTGGCAATCGGGGTGGTTCTATATCACCGAGCCGCGCGACCCTTCATGGGCGGCGGCCCCCGAGTTCAGATCTGGTATCCCCACGCAGCTCACCTCCTGGAAAAAGAAGGTCTTGCTGTGGGGTAGTTCGGAGGAGGTGATAGGACTCCAAGCCTGTATCCAGAAGCTGGTGAAGAAGCTCAGGCTGGTTAATGTGGTCCAAGTCATGCTCGTCCGCCGAATTCTCCCATGCCAAGAGCGGGCATTCAAAGTGTTGAGCAGGCTCTTCGACACGACGTACGAAGGCGCCTGGAGGGTGCTGTTTAAGGGCGCCGAAGCCCCCGCATCCGCGACTGAAGATCGCGGATTTCGCTCGCAGCGCCAAGCTGACGAGGTAAGTGAGTCTACCCCTTTACGGGACACTTGCTTTTCATAGTTTGACTCTATGCGGGTTTTGATTTCCCCTTTTCCTTTGACAGGCCTGGATGAAGAAGGCGGAGCAGATCAACTGCCCGGCTCCCATGCCAGAAAACCCAGTAGACACCCGTCTAGCGGGGCTGCTGGTTCCGGCACCGCACGTGGTGCCGGAGAAGAAGGCCAAGAAGGAGGTCACGGGTACTCGAAAGAGTTCCCGTTTTCATGTGTCCGACGACTCCGAGGAGGACTCCTCCCCCGAAAACGAGGAGGAGAAAGAGGAATGAAGAGGAACACAAGGAGCATTTGCGTTTAATTCTCGAGAAGCTCAGGGAACATCAGCTATATGCCAAGTTCAGCAAATGTGAGTTTTGGTTGAAGGAAGTTGGATTTCTTGGACATGATATATTAGGAGAAGGTATAGCAGTAGACCCTACCAAGGTTCAGTCTGTCACTGAGTGGTTGGCACCCACCTCAGTTGGAGAGATCCGCAGTTTTCTGGGACTCGCGAGATATTATAGGAGGTTCATTGAGAATTTTTCTAAAATTGAGAAACCCATGACAGAGTAATTGAAGAAGGACACCAAGTTCAAATGGACCGAAGATTGTGAATCCAGTTTTCAGGAGTTGAAGAAACGTTTGGTTACAGCCCCGGTGTTGATTCTTCCGGATATACACAAGGATTTCCAAGTGTATTGCGACGCTTCTCGCTTAGGACTTGGAGGAGTACTTATGCAGGATGGAAGAGTTGTTTTATATGCTTCACGTCAGCTTCGACCGCATGAGTTGAATTATGCCACGCATGATTTGGAGTTAGCAGTCGTAGTGCATGCTCTCAAGACCTGGAGACATTTTCTTATTGGAAACCGTTCTGATGTATACATGGATCATAAGAGTTTGAAGTACATTTTCATGCAGAAGGAGTTGAATCTCTGGCAAAGGGGATGGTTGGAGCTTATAAAGGATTATGATATGAAGTTGCATTATCATCCAGGAAAGGCCAATGTCGTAGTAGACGCTTTGAGCCGGAAGAGTTATGTCAATACCCTCATAAGCGGAGGATTACCGCAGGAGTTAGCCGATGATCTCAAGGAACTTCGCTTGGAGATAGTTCCAAGAGGTTTTGTTGCAGCAATGGAGGTTCAGTCCACGTTATTGGGAAAGATTCGAGAAGCCCAGAAGGATGACAAGGAATTTGCTGAGATAAGGGAGAAGATGAGCAAAGGAAAAGCCAAGGGTTTTCGCGAGGATGAACACGAGACTTTGTGGTTTGAGGATTGTATATATGTACCCAATAATGCAGAGGTCAGGAAGTTAATACTTCAGGAGGCCCATGATTCGCCATACTCAATACATCCCGGAAATACCAAGATGTATTTGGATTTGAAGGAGCGTTTCTAGTGTACAGATATGAAGAAGGATATTGCCAAGTATGTAGCCGTATGCGATGTATGTCAGAGAGTGAAGGCAGAACATCAGAAGATACCAGGATTACTGCAGCCTATGCCGATACCCAAATGGAAGTGGGACAAGTTTGGCATGGATTTTATCACAGGATTACCCAGGACCCAATCAGGATATGATTCTATTTGGGTAGTAGTCGATCACTTGACCAAAGTGGCTCACTTTATCCCAGTGAAAACCACCTATACAAGCGTGAAGTTGGCCAAGATAAATATGACCAGGATCGTATGTCTACATGGAGTTCTGAGGACCATTATATCAGATAGAGGAACACAGTTTACTTCTAAGTTTTGGCATCAGTTGCACCAGACTTTGGGTACCAGGCTAGAGTTTAGTACAACCTTTCATTCGCAGACAGATGGACAGACCAAGAGAGTCAACCAGATTCTGGAAGACATGTTGAGAGCTTGTGCATTAGATTATGGATCCAGTTGGGATCATAATTTGCCCTACGCAGAGTTCTCATACAACAAGAATTATCAAGCTAGTTTGAAGATGGCACCTTTCGAAGCTTTGTATGGGAGAAGGTACAGGACACCGTTGATGTGTGATGAAGTTGGAGACCGTCAATTGTTTGGACCAGATTTAATCAAAGAATATGAGGAGTAAGTTGATTCGAGATAGACTGAAGGTAGCTTAATCCAGGCAGAAGAGTTATGCCGATACAAAATGCATATCATGTGTCCCCACTTCGAGGAGTTAAGGGAAAGTTAGCCCCGAGATTTGTAGGACCATACCGAGTTTTGGAGCGTATGGGAGAAGTGGCCTACGAGTTGGAGTTACCCGAAGGACTGTCAAGAGTTCATGATGTGTTTCACGTTTCCCTGTTGAAGAAGTGCCATGCTGAGATGGCCGATATTCCTCTCGGAGATATAGTTCGACTGGAAGCAATTCAGTTGGATAGTGATCTGACCTATGAGGAGAAACCAGTCAAGATTCTCGAGTTTGCCAGCCATGTTACACGCAACAAGGTTATCAAGTTTTGCAAAGTTCAGTGGAGCCACCATTCCGAGGATGAAGCCACCTGGGAACGAGAAGAATACCAACGGAAAGACGACCCACACCTATTTTCTAGCCAACCCGAATCTAGAGGGCGAGATTCATCCTAAGGGGGGGTAGGTTTCTAAGATCCCAATTTTCAATTTGGATGTTATACATAGGTCATCATATGCATATCATATTTTATTTGCATTTGGTTGTGATCCAAGAAATCTTAAGAAACTCAATGACCAAGGAGAGAGTTGGAGATTTCATAAATTTTCATATTTGAATTTTTCTAAAATTTGAAAAGAGGATCAATTTGGTTTTAATATTTTCCTCTCCGAATATTTCTAATATTAAAAATAAAAGAGAGAAGATAATATGACTTCTTCAAAAAAAAGATGAATATTGGAGGAATCTTTTTAAAATCATATATATATATATATATATATATATATATTTGGATTTTATTTGTGATCTTATTTGAATTAGAAAAATATGCATTTTTCAAAACTGCATTTTTAGTCTAGAAAAATGTTCACTTTGTTCTAAATATTTTATTTAGATGGTGAAAATTGTTTTTGGCATTTTTAGATTTTTTTATATTTTATTAGGATTTTTCTTCAGCGGAATGTTATTAAAAAAAACTTTTCCGCCCGACTGGGCCAAAGGCCCAGCCGAGCCGGGCTGAAGCCCACTCCCGCCGCCGCCTTCCTCGCGCCGCCACCATCTCTGCCATGGACACCAATGAGGAGTCTGAGCCGGACTCCACCCCGGGCCGGCCCCTCCTCCAAGCCGCCGCCCCCCGGCCTTTATATGCCACCTCGAGCCGCCCACCACTGCAGCCAAGCTGTGCAGCCGCCGCTGCCGCTGCCGCCGACGTCGCCGCCCCGCCGCGCCGCCGATGGAGCCGCCCCGCCTCGCCGTTGCTCGACGACACCGCCGCCGGATCTCGTCGGATCTCGCCGCCGCCTGTTTTTCTTGTTGAATCGGTAAAACCGACAAAACCGTCCCCTGTTTTTTTCGTTAGATCGGTTCGGTTTGGTTTTTTTGGTTTCGCTAATCAGCGAACGTTCACCTGTTAGTTCGTTTTAACGAACAGTTTTCGTTCAGTTGTCTCTGTTAGCGAGCGTTCGTTCGTTAGTCTTTTCTTTTTAATTTATTTTTCGGCCTTGGACCTATCCGTGATTATTTTTATCGCAGATTAGCCCCTGATCTTCAAACCCTCGCAACTTTTTGCTCATTTATCCAAATCCAGTGAAACCAATGCCAAAATCTTTGTCTCGGGCCCCTCTTTCCAATTGATCAACTTGAACATGGTTTTGACAAATTAAAATTTGGTTTCAGGCAGATTTGAGAACATCTTTTGATCGTTGATTAAGTTTCGTAGCTCCGATTTGATTGATTCTTTTTGCAAACCGAAGCACTTTAGTTGAACTTTCTCATCTGAGATTTACCCTTGCATCTATGCTTGAGTGCTTGTGTATGCTATTGTTTGTTTGCGATAGAATTTCCGGAGTGCGAAGCATGCTACTACGAGTCTCTAGGGTTTGCAGATCGTCAGCAAGGCAAGTAACAATTTAATCGTACCCCTTTATTACCCAGTTTTTATGCATTAGTTTCAACCCTCGAACATTGCATGAGTAGGATCTGATTTTAACATGTGGGTTGGGAAGTAGTTGATGAGGTAGAACCTATTGTCCTTTATTTCAAACCTTGGGAGTTACTTCTATGTTATGCTATTACTGTTATGCTATGCTAGTAGACGTGGTTTGCTTTGAGTGATCCATGACAGATGTGAGGATTGTTAATTAATGGTTAACTTTAGGTGGCTACTTTAATACACATCTGGGTGGATTGGTTGAGGCACCCTGGAGCACCCAGTGGTTGTCAGGGCACTTGGAGTAATCCAATGTTGTCCTACGATATCCCGAAGTACCCATGTGATCATCCTATGGTTCGCCACCCAGGCTCAAAGGGATCATAAGATTATTCATGCTAGAAACTTCTGTGTGTAGCCACAAGCCATTATGAGCTCTAGCATAGTTGAGTATGTTGCGTGACCTCTTTCAATTGTAGGCTAGCAGATGTAGGGGATGTAGGTGGTACTGTCTACCCAGAGTAGAGAGTTAATGCTTCTGAAACACTGTGTCTCGGTCATCCGTTTCTCAAACATCATGTAGTGCGGGAAATCTAACGGAGGAGATCGAGTCTTGTGGGGAAAAGTGTGCAAACCTCTGTAGAGTGTACAGACTAATCATGGTTAGCCGTGTCCCCGGTTATGGACATCTTGAGTATTCGGTTCTTGAATTATTGGTTTGATCTCATCACTCTTAATTAAATTTTTTGGGATATTAATAATGTTTAAATGGCATTGACTTGGAGGAACCTTCTCAATATTTTTCAACCACAATGATAGTTAAATAAAATATATTCCTTTGTAGTAGGGAAAAATGGCTTTACACTAAAAATATGATAACCATAGAGCCTCCACCAGCCATATATGCATGTAGACATAGCTGTTATTTTGTTCATCGTTCTACAATGTTATTTTGCGAGCATATTCCATGTGCTGACCCATTTCGGGCTGCAACATATTATGTTGCAGACTTTTCAAACGAAGAGTAAGGTGCGCTAGGTCGTTGTCGTGCACGCAGCTATGCCGTTGGAGTTGATGGACTCATTTACCTTCGATGCTTTCGCAGTTATCTTATTTAGATGGCCTTAAGCCACATTATTGTAATAAGTTCTCTTTTGAGACATTCGATGTAATAAGTGTGTGATTGCACTCTGTTATAAATCCTTCAAGTATTGTGTGTGTCAGCATTACCGATCCAGGGATGACACTTATACACAGAGATTTCCCGTTTGAGGTCGGTTCGCTACAACTTGTTATTGAACCATTTGATGTTTGGGGCTTTGATTATATGGGACCGTTTCCTTCCTCTAATGGGTATACACATATCTTAGTTGTTGTTGATTACGTTACTAAGTGGGTAGAAGCTATTCCAACTAGTAGTGTTGATCATAACACCTCTATTAAGATGCTTAAAGAAGTTATTTTTCCAAGGTTTGGAGTCCCTTGATACTTAATGACTGATGGTTGTTCATATTTTATTCATGGTGCTTTTCATAAAATGCTTGCTAAGTATGATGTTAATCATAGAATTGCATCTCCATACCACTCACAGTCTAGTGGTCAAGTAGGACTAAGTAATAGAGAGATTAAATTAATTTTGCAAAAGACTGTTAATAGATCTAGAAAGAATTGGTTAGCAGAAGCCTTGTTTTACCCCAAACTCGGGAGGACATACTCACCATAACCATGGAGGCAACAATCACAATGGAGGAAGTTTGCATAACCACATTGGCCCCAATAATGGAAATGGGAATGGAGCAAGCAGCAATCAGAACCGTTCCAACCCAGCAGCACCCGCCAAGAAGGACCTAAGTCACATTACTTGTTTCAAGTGCAGGAAGACTTGGCACTACGCCACCGAGTGTTCTGTAGCCAAGAATGGAAATGGTAATGGGAGTTCTGGAAAGAAGCCCAATCCCTTCACCAGAGGTCAGGTGAACCACATCAACGTGGAGGAGGTTGAAGAGCAGTTGGATGCAATTATCGGTAAGTTTTTGGTTAAGTCATTTACCGCTCTCCTTCTTTTGGATATTGGTGCATCGCATTCATACATATCAAGGGGATTTGTGGACAAGTTTAAGTTGCCTACCTTAGCCCTTAGGTCACCCGTGTTAGTAAGCTCACCAGGAGCGGAGTATATGGCCAACCGATGGTGTGACATGTTACCGTTGACCATTGGTAGCCATGTGTTTCCCTTAGATCTAATAATTTTGGAATCACAAGGATTGGATATAATACTACGCATGTATTGGTTATCGAAGTAAAGAGGTAATATCGATTGTGCTAATAAGTCGATACTTCTCACCACCCCTGAGGGAAAGAGGATTGTCGGTGTCAAAACCGACGGATCTCGGGTAGGGGGTCCCGAACTGTGCGTCTAGGCGGATGGTAACAGGAGACAAGGGACACGATGTTTTTACCCAGGTTCGGGCCCTCTCGATGGAGGTAAAACCCTACTCCTGCTTGATTGATATTGATGATATGGGTAGTACAAGAGTGGATCTACCACGAGATCAAGGAGGCTAAACCCTAGAAGCTAGCCTATGGTATGATTGTTGTTCGTCCTATGGACTAAAACCCCTGGTTTATATAGACACCAGAGAGGGCTAGGGTTACACAGAGTCAGTTACAATGGTAGGAGATCTACATATCCGTATTGCCAAGCTTGCCTTCCATGCCAAGGAAAGTCCGATCCGGACACGGGACGAAGTCTTCAATCTTGTATCTTCATACTCTTGGAGTCCGGCCGATGATGATAGTTCGGCAATCCGGACACCCCCTAGTCTAGGACTCCCTTAGTAGCCCCTGAACCAGGCTTCAATGACGACGAGTCCGGTGCGCATATTGTCTTCGGCATTGCAAGGTGGGTTCCTCCTCCGAACAATTCGTAGAAGATTGTGAACACCAGGATAGTGTCCGGCTCTGCAAAATAAATTCCACATACCACCGTAGAGAGAATAATATTTACACAAGTTCAATCTGCTGACGTATTTTGTGGAGTGACGTCACACCACAACCAAGCCTTTACTCGAATCGTTTTTATTATTCCACCTCAGCGCGTTTAGCGAAGTGGTTTCCTTGGCACGTCTTGTCGAAGCAGAGATCGTGTCCCCTTATTCCGGGATTCTCATCAATACAGACGTGGGTAACCCAACCGCGCCATTGATTGTGGCGCTTGGGAGATAAGCGAGTTTTACCAGGCTAGTGGGGATGCATAGTTTCATCCGCCCATATATAAGGGGATAAGGATCCACCTTTTTACCCAGTGTCGGTGTCAAAACCGGCGGATCTCGGGTAGGGGGTCCCGAACTGTGCGTCTAGGCGGATGGTAACAGGAGACAAGGGACACGATGTTTTACCCAGGTTCGGGCCCTCTTGATGGAGGTAAAACCCTACGTCCTGCTTGATTGATATTGATATTGTGGATGTTTACAAGAGTGGATCTACCACGAGATCAAGGAGGCTAAACCCTAAAAGCTAGCCTATGGTATGATTGTAAGGGTTGATGTTGTTCGTTGTCCTACGGACTAGAGCCATCCGGTTTATATAGACACCGGAGAGGGCTAGGGTTACATAGAGTCAGTTACAATTGTAGGAGATCTACATATGCGTATTGCCAAGCTTGCCTTCCACGCCAAGGAAAGTCCCATCCGGACACGGGACGAAGTCTTCAATCTTGTATCTTCATAGTCTTGGAGTCCGGCCGATGATGATAGTTCGGCTATCCGGACACCCCCTAGTCCAGGACTCCCTCAGTAGCCCCTGAACCAGGCTTCAATGATGACGAGTCCGGCGCGCATATTGTCTTCGGCATTGCAAGGCGGGTTCCTCCTCCGAACAATTCGTAGAAGATTGTGAACACCAGGATAGTGTCCGGCTCTGCAAAATAAATTCCACATACCACCGTAGAGAGAATAATATTTACACAAGTTCAATCTGCTGACGTATTTTGTGGAGTGACGTCACACCACAACCAAGCCTTTACTCGAATCATTTTTATTATTCCACCTCAGCGCGTTTAGCGAAGTGGTTTCCTTGGCACGTCTTGTCGAAGCAGAGATCGTGTCCCCTTATTCCGAGATTCTCATCAATACGGACATGGGTAACCCAACCGCGCCATTGATTGTGGCGCTTGGGAGATAAGCGAGTTTTACCAGGCTAGTGGGGACGCATAGTTTCATCCGCCCATATATAAGGGGATAAGGATCCACCTTTTTACCCACTGTCGGTGTCAAAACCGGCGGATCTCGGGTAGGGGGTCCCGAACTGTGCGTCTAGGCGGATGGTAACAGGAGACAAGGGACACGATGTTTTACCCAGGTTCGGGCCCTCTTGATGGAGGTAAAACCCTACGTCCTGCTTGATTGATATTGATATTGTGGATGTTTACAAGAGTGGATCTACCACAAGATCAAGGAGGCTAAACCCTAAAAGCTAGCCTATGGTATGATTGTAAGGGTTGATGTTGTTCGTTATCCTACGGACTAGAGCCATCCGGTTTATATAGACACCGGAGAGGGCTAGGGTTACATAGAGTCGGTTACAATTGTAGGAGATCTACATATCCGTATCGCCAAGCTTGCCTTCCACGCCAAGGAAAGTCCCATCCGGACACGGGACGAAGTCTTCAATCTTGTATCTTCATAGTCTTGGAGTCTGGTCGATGATGATAGTCCGGCCGATGATAATCCGGCCGATGACGGTAGTCCGGCTATCCGTACACCCCCTAATCCAGGACTCCCTCACCCACGCCTTCTTCCTCCTTTGCTTATCCATCTCCGCGCACTCGAGCTCCAGCACCCAAGTCCGCACATCTCACCTCAACCTTCTCCAACCATGTCCGGAGCGGGAGGCAAGTGGATGGCCTCCTCCATCATGGAGGGGCACATCAAGAAGCTGCGCGGCGCCGGATATTTGTCCAGCGACATCGCGCACCGGCTCCCCGACGAGGGGCAGCTCATCCCCACCCCCAGGCCCCATGAGAGGGTGGTATTTCTTCCCCATTTCCTCCGTGGACTGGGCTTCCCACTCCACCCCTTTGTCCGGGGGCTCATGTTCTACTACGACCTAGATTTCCACGATCTGGCCCCGAATTTCATCCTCAACATCTCGGCGTTTATCATCGTGTGCGAGGCCTTCCTCTGCATCCGGCCCCACTTCGGCTTGTGGCTAAAGACCTTCAATGTCAAGCCAAAGGTTGTGAAGGGCAGCCAAGCGGAGTGCGGAGGCGCCATGGTGGACAAGATGCCCAACGTCACTTGGCTCGAGGGCGCCTTTGTGGAAATCATCAAAGGGTGACAATCGGGGTGGTTCTACATCACCGAGCCACGTGACCCTGAATGGGCAGCGGCCCCGAATTTAGATCTGGCATCCCTATGCGGCTCACTTCCTGGAAAGAGAAGGGCCTGCAGTGGGGCGATTCGGAAGAGCTGACCGGACTCCAATCCTGTCTCCAAACCCTGGTGAACAAGAAGCTCAAGCTTGTCAACGTAATCCAGGTCATGCTCATCCGTCGGATTCTCCCCTACCAACAGTGGGACTTCAATTTGTGGGAGTTCGATGGCACAGCACCAAAGCCTGAGCGGCCTCTTCGACACTACGTACAAAGATGCCTGGAGGGTGCTGTTCAAGGGTGCCGAGGGGCCCCCGCATCCGCTACTGAAGATCGCGGATTCAGCTCGCAGCGTCCGGCTGGCGAGGTAAGCCATGTTATCCTTTATGGGACACTTGCTTTTCATAGTTAGACTCTATGCGGGATCTAAACTCCCAATACCTTTAACAGGCCTGGCAGAAGATGTCCGGACATGTTAACTGTCCGGCTCCCCTTCCAGAAGACCCAGCGGATGCCCGTCTAACAGGGTTGCTGGTTCCGGCACTTTACGTGGTGCCGGAGAAGAAGGCCAAGAAGAAGGCCACGGGAACCCGGAGGAGTTCCCGACGCCAGGTGTTATCGGATTCATCGTCCGATGACTCCGAGGCGGACTCCTCCCACGAGGACGAGGAGGAGAAGAAAGAGGCCTCTCCCCCAGTGGGGGGAGAGAAGAAGAGGAAGTCCTCCCCAACAGGGGAGGCCGAAGGGTCCAAGAAGGGAAGGACCCTTCCCCCGGACTGCTCTGCCAACGCCGGTGACGACGACGAGGAGTGGCCCTCAAGGGCCAAGCCCCTGGCGAGATCGTAAGTATCCGGACTCCTGAATAACTCATGATTTCCTTTTTGTCGTATAGCATCTTTTAACGCCGCATACAACCCTGTAGTCCGCTCAAGGACGATCTTCCCGCTTCGTCGAGCGGGGCCTTGGGCACGTCGGATGTGAATAGCACTTCACTTCCGGCCGCCTCCTCCCCCCGCGATGCTGACGACGGCTAGGTGGGATCCCGGAAAGGGACCCACCAGGAAGAGGAGGCCCCTGAGGTGCCGCAGGGCAACCTCCCGAACTTCGGACCGGACTCCGCACCGGAACCTTCAGTGGTTCCGGAGTCCGGCATGCGGCCCCTTCGCAAGAAGGGCAAGATTGTGACGCCGGCGGCCTCCGTCCAACCGGAGGCGCCGGATAACTTGCTCGAGGTGCTCAACGGCGCTTCCATCAAAGAAGAACACCGCACTATCATGAGTGCGGTGATTCAGAAGGTTCAGCTTGCCAAAAGCGGGCTGACCGAAGCCTGCAGCAGCCTTCTAACAGGCTTTGAGGTAAGAATTTTAAGATATGTAATATAATACCGCATAGACAGTAGCCCCTGATGCTCGGTTCGGTGTTCGGAAAGAAAAGCCGGACTGAGGATCTAAAAAGATATACACAGGAGTCTTAAAAAATATGTCCATATGGGAATGCAAGCTACGCTGCTGACCTCTGCTGCACTGACTGCGGAGGTCAATACCTTGAAGCAAAGCCTCGAGCGGTCTGAGAGCGAGTTCGGCCGTGCCAAGAAGCAGCTCGAGGACAAGGAAGGTGAGTAACACCGTATTAAAGTTGTACCTTACAGAAAAGGATTTGGTTGCAAGAGAAATGACAAGGATAACATGGGTACTCCAGGGGCTACGAACGAGGTGGCAACCCTGAAGGAGGCGGTGTCCGCTGCCGAACGCAATGCGGCCGCGGAACGCGCCGGGCGAGAGAAGCAGGAGGCGCGGGTGGCGGAGGTACAGCAAGAGCTCCAGGCTCTCGTGGAAAAACACGAGAATTTGGAGCATGACTCGAAGACTCGAGAGTCCGAGCTTGTGTCGGCTCTTGAAAGCGCCAAAGCCGCTAAGGCCGAAGCCCACAAGGCCCTCCAGGAAATCGAGGAATTGAAGAAGATAGCGGCAGGTAAGGCATTCTTCATGCAAAGCAAGCATGTAAAAGTGAATTAACTATTACTTACCCGAATTCGGAGCTCTCCAGGAGCGTTCGCAGATCTGCCCTGCAGCGTGTCCGACGCTGCCGCTTTCTACAGAGCTGAGGAGGGGAGCTCGATGGAGAAGGTGTTCTGGTCTCAGTATGCTGAGGCCGGACATCCGGTGCCCCTTAATGACCAGCTGAAGCAACTGGTCGAGCTCCACAAGGTGGCCGAACAGGCCATGAAGGGCCTTATAGTTCGGCTATGGCCTAAAGAGGCCATGCCTAGGAGCTACTTCGGCCTGGTGCGGCGGCTGGTGGATGCGTGTCCCTGGGTTGAAGTCATCAAGCACTCCGCCTGCATTGAAGGTGCCCGTCGGGCCCTTGCCCGTGCCAAAGTGCACTGGGGCAAGATGGATGCTGAGAAGCTTGTGACGGACGCGCCACCGCCGGGCAAGGAGTATCGCACACCCGAGATGTATTATAAGGGTGTCCTGAAGGGTGCCCGCATTATTGCGGGTGAGTGCTCCAAAGATGTAATATTTGAGTAGACTCGCATTTTGTTATCCTGTGCTCTGGAAACTTTGTTCATATGCACTAAGCAACGCTTGTTAATTTAAAATATTACCTTCTGTGCGGCCGTTTATCAAATCTGAGAGATGGCAAGTCGTCGGCTTCAGCCCCCATGCCACGAGTGCTGGGGTGTTCGGGATAAACTTGAGCGCTCTTTTTCCCATTTTTGGGTCCATCTAGGGAGGCGCTCAACACAACGAACAAGGCAACTGGACTTATAGTGCTTGAACACTCTCACTTAGCCATAGAATTCTATAATTTTAAATTTCAGCGAAGCCCCTAGTGTTCGGAAGGCCGAATTCGGGGCGCTATCCACGCCTGGGCCGGGCAAAGCCGGTTCCTCGCTCTAAGCGGCATAAGTCTTTAGGGACTCGAAAAAAACCTCTCGAACAGCGACTGGCTCTCGCCTCATCATGACGGTCAGTTTTAGCTTTCTTCACTGAGGTGCTCGCCCAGCTCAACTGGGGCACAATCGCAGTGGTTCTCCCAGTGCTACCTTAGCCGATATAGCGGAACGTAAGGTACCAACTATTGACCCAAGACATGATTCGGAGCCGATGCATATAATGCTATAAGTTCGGGGTGCCGCACATGTGAAAGTGTTCGGACTTATCACACCATGATGTGGGGAACTTAAGCCCCTGATGTATTTGGCCGTACCAAAGTGTACGGATGCAACATGTCATAAATGAACATATGTATAAGAAAGAAATGCAATTATAGGCAAAAAAGTGATGCATTGTTTGTTCAAATAATACTACCATGAATGCAGAATGATACAAATAGTGCGGTAAGCAAGGGGTGGAACTATTAGCATGTCCCCCTCCAGGGGTAGGCTGCGGAATGGTGTATAAAACAGGTATAATGCTCATAATGGAGACCACCTGGATACTCGGCGTGGCCTTTCTTCCTCCCTGGCTGTTGCATCGTGAGTTCGGCACGTCTACTGCCGGATAGGGCCTCTGGTAAACGGAGTCCTGAGGAAAAAAGAAAAAATGAAAGAAAAGGGATGACACATTTGGGAGCCCCTGGTGTGGTTGAGCCGCACTCTCGGCCTGCCATGGTCGTGCCCCTCCCCCTATGCCCATGGTATTTCTAGAGCATAGTGATGTACGCGGGGTACTGGTTTTGCAATTTTGCGAGGGCTAGGGTTGGGGCCGCATTGCTACGCCTGCTCTGAACGTGCCAAGTGGTCTTGTTGTAGGTTACTCCCGGCACACTTAGCAGTGTCCGAACGCTTAACGGCCGGACTCGAGAATTGCCTTAAGAGGCTGCTCTGCACTTCTGCCGCGAGAGCCGCTGTATGTTCCTCCGTTCGGAGGAAGCGTTCAGTGTTTCCGTTGACCGTGATGACTCGTCGAGGGCCTGGCATCTTGAGCTTGAGGTATGCATAGTGCGGCACCGCATTGAACTTTGCAAACGCGATTCGTCCGAGCAGTGCATGATAGCCGCTGCGGAATGGAACTATGTCAAAGATTAACTCCTTGCTTCGGAAGTTATCTGGGGATCCGAAGACCACTTCCAGTGTAACTGAGCCTGTACAATTGGCCTCTACACCTGGTATGATGCCTTTGAAGGTTGTCTTCATGGGTTTAATCCTTGAGGGGTCTATGCCCATTTTGCGCACTGTATCCTGATAAAGCAGGTTCAGGCTGCTGCCGCCGTCCATTAGGACTCTAGTGAGGTGAAACCCATCGACGATTGGGTCTAGAACCAATGCGGCGAACCCGCCATGGCGGATGCTGGTTGGGTGGTCCATTCGATCAAAAGTGATCAGGCAGGAGGACCATGGGTTGAACTTTGGGGCGGTTGGCTCCATCACGTATACGTCCCTGAGTGCACGCTTCCGCTCCCTTTTGGGTATGTGGGTTGCGTATATCATGTTCACCGTCCGCACTTGTGGGGGGAAACCCTTCTGTCCTCTATTGTTCGGTGGCCGGGTCTCTTCCTCGTCATCGCTATGCAGCCCCTTGTCATTGTTTTCGGCGATTAACTTGCCCGCCTGCTTGAATACCCAACAATCCCTATTGGTGTGATTGGCTGGCTTTTCGGGGGTGCCGTGTATCTGACATGAGCGGTCGAGTATTCGGTCCAAATTGGACGGACCCGAAGTAGTTCTTTTGAATGCCTTTTTCCGCTGACCGGGTTTGGAGCCCCTGAATCCAGTGTTGACTACTGTATCCTCAGTGTTATCGCCGTTAATGCGGCATTTTTGCTTGTTGCGATGTCACCTGCCATTGCGGTCCTTGGTATCCGGACTGCCAGGATTTTTGTTGAGGTTGCTATTGCGGGCTAGCCAGCTGTCCTCTCCCGTGCAGAAGCGGGTCATGAGTGATGTGAGGGCTGCCATGGATTTCAGCTTTTCCTGTCCTAGGTGCCGGGCAAGCCACTCGTCACGGATGTTATGTTTGAAGGCTGCGAGTGCCTCTGCATCCGGACAGTCGACGATTTGATTTTTCTTGGTTAAGAACCGTGTCCGGAATTGTCTGGCCGATTCATCTGGCTGCTGAATTATGTGGCTTAGGTCATCAGCATCTGGTGGTCGCACATATGTGCCCTGGAAGTTATCAAGGAATGCGGCTTCCAGGTCCTCCAAACACCCAATTGATTCTGCTGGCAGGCTGTTAAGCCAATGCCGAGCTGCGCCTTTAAGCTTGAGTGGGAGGTATTTGATGGCGTGAAGATTGTCGCCGCGGGCCATGTGGATATGAAGGAGATAGTCTTCGATCCAAACCGCGGGGTCTGTTGTGCCATCATAGGATTCAATGTTCACGGGTTTAAACCCTTCGGGGATTTGATGATCCATTACTTCGTCTGTGAAGCATAGTGGGTGTGCGGCGCCTCTATATTGGGCTATATCACGACGTAGCTCAAGCGAGCTTTGTCTACTGTGTTCGGCCCGGCCGGAGTTGCTATATCTGGCGCGACGATCATCGTCGCGCATCATGGGGCGCCCACGCGATCCGTAGATTGATCTTGATTGTCTATCCTCCAATATGTCTCGCAAGTCCGGCGCATTCCCCCGTGGCTTTGTACTTTTCGAGCGATGTCGGGGTACGGCTTTAGTGGAGGGTCTAGAGGCCTCTCTGTCTTGGCCACGAGGTGGCCGGATCAGCCGTATTGTGCGCTGGTGATGTAGGTTTATATGCTTCCTCCTCTAATCGGGGCAGCAGCTTGCGTTTGGGCTAGCTTTTGGAGGGGCGTTCGAGTTCATGCTCTTCGACCGCAAGGACTTCGGTCCATCTGTCGGCTAGCAGATCTTGATCAGCTCTAAGCTGTTGCTGCTTTTTTCTTGAGGCTGCTTGCCGTGGCCATGAGCCTGCGTTTAAAACGCTCTTGTTTGACGGGATCCTCAGGCACGACGAATTCGTCGCCGTCGAGGCTTGCCTCGTCTCCGGAGGGAGGCATGTAATTATCGTCCTCTACCTCTTCGCCTGCCGCTCTCTCGTGAGGGCTGGCTTCTCGGTCCTCCTGTGCTGAATCTTGCTGGAGGGGGTTGTCTTCGGCACTGTCTGGGGTGTTATTGTCTCCGGTGCCGAAATCTCCATTCTTGTTGTGGCGGGATTTAGAGCGGCGCCGCTGACGCCGGCGCTTAAGTTGTTGCTTGGAGGGGTCTTCCTCCGGTGTTCCCTCGCCATTCCCATCCTTTGGGATGTCCACCATGTATATATCGTATGAAGAGGTGGCTTTCCAGTGCCCCGTAGGCGCTGGTTCTTGGTCGTCTCCGGCATCGTCGTCCATACCGTCAATGTCTTCGGAGTCGAAGTCTAGCATGTCGGTTAGATCGTCGATAGTGGTTACAAAGTGGGTGGTGAGTGGGCTTTGAATTTCTTCGTTGTCCGCATCCCAGCCGTCCTGACCGCAGTCCGGCCAGGGCTCTCCTGACAAAGAGAGACACTTTAGCGAATTCAGGATGTCGCCAAAAGGCGAGTGCTGAAATATGTCCGTAGCGGTGAACTCCATGATCGGCGCCCAATCGGATTCGATTGGTAGGGGCGCGGAAGGTTCGGAGTCCGGCGAGGAGTCCGGCACCTCGGAGTTACGAGCTTCACAAGGGACAGAATCAGTATTCGGCTCCATCACCGTAGAAGTAGCAGCCCCCGAGGCGGTGTCTAGCCACCCGTTCTCGATCGGCGTAGTCGGCTCCGAGTTAAGGGTCGGAGCGGACTCTTGCGCGGCCTCCAAGGCACTGTCCGGCAGCAGAGCTAGATTATGCCCATCGTGACAGTGCGGCGCGCTCGGCTGTGGCTCGAATCCGTCGAAGATCAAGTCTCCGCGGATGTCGGCCGTGAAGTTCAAACTTCCAAATCTGACCTGATGGCCAGGGGCGTAGCTTTCTATCTGCTCTAGATGGCCAAGTGAATTGGCCCGCAGTGCAAAGCCGCCGAATACGAAGATCTGTTTGGGGAGAAAAGTTTCACCCTGGACCGCGTCGTTGTTGATGATCGAAGGAGCCATCGGGCCTATAGGTGACGACACAGAGGAACTCTCAATGAAAGCACCAATGTCGGTGTAAAAACTGGCGGATCTCGGGTAGGGGGTCCCGAGCTGTGCGTCTAGGCGGATGGTAACAGGAGACAAGGGACACGATGTTTTTACCCAGGTTTGGGCCCTCTCGATGGAGGTAAAACCCTACTCCTGCTTGATTGATATTGATGATATGGGTAGTACAAGAGTGGATCTACCTTGAGATCAAGGAGGCTAAACCCTAGAAGCTAGCCTATGGTATGATTGTTGTTCGTCCTATGGACTAAAACCCTCCGGTTTATATAGACACCGGAGAGGGCTAGGGTTACACAGAGTCGGTTACAATGGTAGGAGATCTACATATCCGTATTGCCAAGCTTGCCTTCCACGCCAAGGAAAGTCCCATCCGAACACGGGACAAAGTCTTCAATCTTGTATCTTCATAGTCTTGGAGTCCGGCCGATAATGATAGTTCGGCTATCCGGACACCCCCTAGTCCAGGACTCCCTCAAGGATCAAGTATGTATCTAGGCATGCGCCTAGGAGGACTCAAGTAAATTCTCTCGGGAGTTGTTCAAGAGGAAGTGCCCGTTGTGAAGGATTACCCGGATGTATTTCCAGAGGAGTTACCAGGCATGCACCAGATCGAGACATAGAGTTTTTGATAGAGATATTGCCAGGCACCGAACCAATATTGAAGAGACCATACCGGATCCCCTGTAATGATCTGGAGGAAATTAAGAATCAGATTGAGGAGTTATTGGAAAAAGGTTACATCCAAGTTCGTCATCGTGGGGAGCCCCAGTGCTCTTAGTTGAGAAGAAGGATGGATCTTTGAGAATGGTTGTTGATTACCGTGCATTGAATGAAGTGACGATCAAGAATAAGTACCCACTACCGATGATCAATGATTTGTTTGATCAGCTGCAAGGAGCTAAAGTATTCTCCAAGATCGATCTTCGATCAGGATACCACCAGCTGAAGATCCGAGAACAGGATATACCTAAGACAACCTTTACCACCAGGTATGGGCTATATGAGTACACTGTCATGTCATTTGAATTGACTAATGCCCCTGCCTATTTCATGAGTATGATGAACAAAGTGTTCATGGAATTCTTGGATAAGTTTGTTGTGGTGTTCATTGACGATATTTTGGTGTACTCAAGGAATGAAGAGGAACACAAGGAGAATTTGCGTTTAGTTCTCGAGAAGCTCAGGGAACATCAGCTATATGCCAAGTTTAGAAAATGTGAGTTTTGGTTGAAGGAAGTTGGATTTCTTGGGCATGTTATATCAAGAGAAGGTATAGCAGTAGACCCTACCAAGGTTCAGTCTGTCACTGAGTGGTTGGCACCCACCTTAGTTGGAGAAATCCGCAGTTTTCTGGAACTCGTGGGATATTATAGGAGGTTCATTGAGAATTTTTCTAAAATTGCAAAACCCATGACAGAGTTATTGAAGAAGGACACCAAGTTCAAATGGACAGAAGATTGTGAAGCCAGTTTTCAGGAGTTGAAGAAACGTTTGGTTACAACCCCGGTGCTGATTCTTCCGGATATATGCAAGGGTTTCCAAGTGTATTGCGACGCTTCTCGCTTAGGACTTGGAGGAGTACTTATGCAGGGCGGAAGAGTTGTTTTATATTCTTCACGTCAGCTTCGACCGCATGAGTTGAATTATGCCACGCATGATTTGGAGTTAGAAGCCGTAGTGCATGTGCTCAAGACCTAGAGACATTTTCTTATTGGAAACCGTTGTGATGTATAAACAGATCATAAGATTTTGAAGTACATTTTCACGCAGAAGGAGCTCAATCTCTGGCAAAGGAGATGGTTGATGCTTATAAAGGATTATGATATGAAGTTGCATTATCATCCAGGAAAGGCCAATGTCGTAGCAGACGCTTTGAGCTGGAAGAGTTATGTCAATACCCTCGTAAGCGGAGGATTACCGTAGGAGTTAGCCGGTGATCTCAAGGAACTTCGCTTGGAGATAGTTCCAAGAGGTTTTGTTGCAGCAATGGAGGTTCAGTCCATGTTATTGGGAAAGATCCAAGAAGCCTAGAAGGATGACAAGGAAATTGCCGAGATAAGGGAGAAGATGACCAAAGCAAAAACCCAAGGGTTTTCGCGAGGATGAACATGAGACTTTGTGGTTTGAGTATTATATATATGTACCCAATAATGCAGAGGTCAAGAAGTTAATATTTTAGGAGGCCCAGGATTAGCCATACTCGATACACCACGGAAATATCAAGATGTATTTGGATTTGAAGGAGCGTTTCTGGTGGACAGGTATGAAGAAGGATATTGCCAAGTATGTAGCCGTATGCAATGTATGTCAGAGAGTGAAGGCAGAACATCAGAAGCCAGGAAGATTACTGCAGCCTATGTCGATACCCGAATGGAAGTGGGACAAGATTGGCATGGATTTTATCACAGGATTACATAGGACCCGATCAAGATATGATTCTATCTGGGTAGTAGTCGATCGCTTGACCAAAGTGGCTCACTTTATCCCAGTAAAAATGACCTATACAATCGTGAAGTTGGCCAAGATATATATGACCAAGATCGTATGTCTGCATGGAGTTCCGAGGACCATCATATCAGATAGAGGAACACAATTTACTTCGAAGTTTTGGCATCAGTTGCGCCAGACTTTTGGTACCAGGCTAGAGTTTAGTACAACCTTTCATCCGCCGATAGATGGACAGACCGAGAGAGTCAATCAGATTCTGGAAGACATGTTGAGAGCTTGTGCATTAGATTATCGATCCAGTTGGGTTGATAATTTGCCCTACGCAGAGTTCTCATACAACAACAGTTATACAGCTAGTTTGAAGATGGCACCTTTCGAAGCTTTGTATGGGAGAAGGTGCAGGACACCATTGATGTGTGGCGAAGTTGGAGAGTGTCAGTTGTTTGGACCAGATTTAATCAAAGAATCTGAGGAGAAGGTTAAGTTGATTCGAGATAGACTGAAGGTAGCTCAGTCTAGGCAGAAGAGTTATGCCGATACGAAACGCAAGGAGGTAGTTTATGAAATCGGAGACAAAGCATATCTTCGTGTGTCACCACTTCGAGGAGTTAAACGATTTGTAGTTAAGGGAAAGTGAGCCCCAAGATTTGTAGGACCATACAGAGTTTCTGACCGTTTGGGGGAAGTGGCCTACAAGTTGGAGTTACGTGAAGGACTATCAGGAGTTCATGATGTGTTTCACATTTCCCAATTGAAGAAGTGCCATGCAGAGATGGCCGATATTCCTCTGAGAGATAGAGTGCCCCTGGAAGCAATTCAGTTGGATAGTGATCTGACCTACGAGGATAAAACCAGTCAAGATTCTCGAGTTTGCCAGCCGTGTTACACGCAGCAAGGTTATCAAATTTCGCAAAGTTCACTGGAGCCACCATACTGAGGATGAAGCCACCTGGGAACGAGAAGAAGACATGCGGAAAGACCACCCACACCTATTTTCTAACCAACCCGAATCTCGAGGGCGAGATTCATCCTAAGGGGGGTAGGTTTGTAACATCCCAATTTTCAATTTGGATGTTATACATAGGTCATCATATGCATATCATATTTTATTTGCATTTTGGTTGTGATCCAAGAAATCTTAAGCAACTCAAGGACCCAAGGAGAGAGTTGGAGATTTCATAAATTTTCATATTTGAATTTTTCTCAAATTTGAAAAGAGGATCAATTTGTTTTAATATTTTCCTCTCCGGATGTTTCTAATATTAAAAATAAAAGAGAGAAGATAGTATGACTTCTTCAAAAAAAAGAGGAATATTGGAGGAAATTTTTTAAAATCAAATATATATTTTATTTGGAATCTATTTGAGATCTTATTTGAATTAGAAAAATATGCATTTTTCAAAACTGCATTTTTTAGGCTAGAAAAATGTTTACTTTGTTCTAAATATTTTATTTAGACAGTGAAAATTGTTTTTGGCATTTATAGATTTTTTTTATATTTTATTAGGATTTTTCTTTGGCGGAATTTTATTTAAAAAAACTTTTCCGCCCGACTGGGCCAAAGGCCCAGCCGATCCAAGCTGAAGCCCACTCCCGCCGCCGCCTTCCTCGCGCCGCCACCGTCTCTGGCACGGATGCTGAGGAGGAGTCCAAGCCGGACTCCACCCCGGGCCGGCCCCTCCTCCAAGCCGCCGCCCTCGGCATTTATATGCCACCCCGAGCCGCCCACCACCGCAGCCACCGCCGCCGAGCCGTGCCGTCGCCGCTGTCGCTGCTCGTCGTGCCGCCCGCTGCCGCTGCTGCACCGCCGTGCCGCCACTTGCCATCGATGTCGCTGCCCCGCCTCGCCATTGTTCGCCGCCGCCGCCGCCGGATCTCGTCCGATCTCGCCGCCACCGGTTTTTTCTAGTTGAATCGGTGAAACCGACAAAACCGTCCCCGTTTTTTTTGTTAGATCAGTTCGGTTTGGCTTTTTTCGGTTTCGCTAATCAGCGAACGTTCACCCGTTAGTTCATTTTAACGAACAGTTTTCGTTCGTTTGTCTTTGTTAGCGAAAGTTCATTCGTTAGTCTTTTCTTTTTATTTTATTTTTCGGCCAGGGACCTATCCGCGATTGTTTTTATCGCAGATTAGCCCCTGATCTTCAAACCCTCGCAACTTTTTGCTCGTTTATCCAAATCCAGTGAAACCAACGCCAAAATCTTTATCTCGGACCCCTCTTTCCAGTTAATCAACTTGAACATGGTTTTGACAAACTAAAATTTGGTTTCAAGCAGACTTGATTTCGAACATCTTTTGATCGTAGTTTGAGTTTCGTAGCTCCGATTTGATTGATTCTTTTTGCAAATGAAAGCACATCAGTTGAACTTCCAGTTTGGACTTTCTCATCTGAGTTTTACCTTGCATCTATGCTTGAGTGCTTGTGTATGCTATTGTTTGTTTGTGATAGAATTTCCGAAGTGCGAAGCGTGCTACTACGAGTCTCTAGGGTTTGCAGATCGTCAGCAAGGCAAGTAACACTTTGATCGTACCCCTTTATTACCCAGTTTTTATGCATTAGTTTCAACCGTCAAACATTGCATGAGTAGGATCCTATTTTAACATGTGGGTTGGGAAGTAGTTGATGAGGTAGAACATATTGTTCTTTATTTCAAACCTTGGGAGTTACTTCTACGTTATGCTATTACTGCTATTCTATGCTAGTAGACATGGTTTGGTTTGAGTGATCCATGACAGATGTGAGGATTGTTAATTAATGGTTAACTTAAGGTGGCTACTTTAATACACATATGGGTGGATTGGTTGAGGCACCCTAGAACACCCAGTGGTTGTCAAAGCACGTGGAGTAATCCAGTGTTGTCCTAGGATACCCCGGAGTACCCGTGTGATCATCCTATGGTTCGCCACTCAGGCTCAAAGGGATCATAAGATTATTCATGCTAGAAACTTCCGTGTGCAGCCACAAGCCATTATGGGCTCTAGCATAGTTGGGTATGTTGCGTGACCTCTTTCAATGGTAGGCTAGCAGATGTAGGGGATGTACGTGGTACTGTCTACCCAGAGTAAAGAGTTAATGCTTCTGAAAGACTGTGTCTTGGTCATCAGTTTCTCAAACATCATGTAGTGCAAGAAACCTAACGGAGGAGATCGAGTCTTGTGGGGGAAAGTGCGCAAACCTCTGCAGAGTGTACAAACTAATCATGGTTAGCCGTGTCCCCGGTTATGGACATCTTGAGTATGTGGTTCTTGAATTATTGGTTTGATATCATCACTCTTAATTAAATTTGTTGGGATATTAATAATGTTTAAATGGGATTGAGTTGGGGGAACCTTCTCAATATTTGTCAACCACCATGATAGTTAAATAAAATATATTCCTTTGCAGTAGGGAAAAATTGGCTTTACGCAAAAAATATGATAACCATAGAGCCTCCACCAACCATATATGCATGTAGACATAGTTGTTATTTTGTTCATTGTTATACAGTGTTATTTTGCCAGCATATTCCATGTGCTTACCCATTTCGGGCTGCAACGTATTGTGTTGCAGACTTTTCAGACGAAGAGTAAGGTGCGCTATGTCGTTGTCGTGCACTCAGCTATGTCGTTGGAGTTGATGGACTCATTTACCTTCGATGCTTCCGCAGTTATCTTATTTAGATGGCCTTAAGCCATATTATTGTAATAAGTTCTCTTTTGAGACATTCAATGTAATAAGTGTGTGATTGCACTCTGTTATAAATCCTTCAAGTACTATGTGTGTCAGCATAACCGATCCACGGATGACACTTATACATAGAGATTTGACCGTTTGAGGTCGGATCGCTACAACTTGTTATTGAATCATTTGATGTTTGGGGCTTTGATTATATGGGACCGTTTCCTTCCTCTAATGGGTATACACATATTTTAGTTGTTGTTGATTACGTTACTAAGTGGGTAGAAGCTATTCCAACTAGTAGTGCTGGTCATAACACCTCTATTAGTATGCTTAAAGAAGTTATTTTTCCAAGGTTTGGAGTCCCTAGATACTTAATGACTGATGTTGGTTCACATTTTATTCATGGTGCTTTTCGTAAAATGCTTGCTAAGTATGATGTTAATCAAAGAATTGCATCTCCATACCACCCACAGTCTAGTGGTCAAGTAGAACTGAGTAATAGAGTGATTCAATTAATTTTGCAAAAGATTGTTAATAGATCTAAAAGAATTGGTCCAAGAAACTTGATGATGCATTATGGGCCTATAGAACTGCATATAAAATCCTATGGGTATGTCTCCGTATAAAATGGTTTATGGAAAAATATGTCACTTACCTCTCGGAGTAGAACATAAGGCATATTGGGCCATTAAAGAGCTCAGTTATGATTTCAAACTTGCCGGTGAGAAGAGACTATTTGACATTAGCTCACTTGACGAGTGGAGATCCCAGGCCTATGAGAATGCCAAACTATTTAAAGAAAACGTTAAAAGATGGCATGATAAAAGGATACAAAAGCGTGAGTTTAATGTAGGAGATTATGTTTTGTTATACAACTCTCGTTTAAGATTTTTTGCAGGAAAACTCCTCTCTAAATGGGAAGGTCCTTACGTTATCGAGGAGGTCTGTCATTCTGGTGCCATAAAAATCAACAACTTCGAAGGCACAAACCCGAACATGGTGAACGGTCAAAGAATCAAACATTATATCTCAGGTAATCCCATAAATGTTGAAACCAATGTGATTGATATCGTAACCCCGGAGGAGTATATAAGGGAAACTTTTTGGAATGTCCCAGATTCCGAAAAGGAATAGGTATGTGATACGGTAAGTAAACCGACTCCAAAACAGTTCTAATAGCAATTTTTCTCTGTTTTGGAGTATTTAAAAGAATAGGAAAATAAGAAGTAGTCCGAAAGGGACACGAGGCATCCACGAGGGTGGAGAGCGTGCCGTACCCCCTGGGTGCGCCCCCTGTTTCGTGGACTCCGTTTTCTTGCATGATACTTCTTTTGGTCGGTAAAAAATCATTATATAATCTCCCAAATGTTTTGAGCACCGTACCACGACAAAATCCTCTGTTTTTGTTTTGAGTTGTTTCTGCGCAGTTCTTAATATATGTCATCTCAAGACTCTGATGGAGAGAGCTATGTCTCGCATCTCGTTGCTAACCCAAAGACCTATGGGGACCTATCGCCTTATGGTCGAACTACAAATGACGAGGAGGATGCTCACCTAATGAGGATCGATGATTCAAGCTCAGAGGAGGAGGATGTGCCTCTACCTCAACCTTGGGATATGCACGTGAAATTCAAGAAATCAAGTCTCCCTAAGAGAACTAACCGTTCTAAGAATCTATCTATTCCTTCTCATTGTCGGCAGAAAAGCAAAGGGGACTTATGTGACAAGATCTTGAAGCTGGAGATGGAAGTCGATGATTTAAAGGAGGAAATTGCTCTCCTCAACTACAATATGAAAAAGTTGAAGGAACAATTGTCACCACCTCCATCATCACCACCTCCGAAGAATGAGACATAAATACATGGGTATGGGCACTCCCCTTGGGAAGTGCCAAGCTTGGGGGAGGTGCCCCAGTATCGTATCACCATCACACTTCTATCTTTACTGTTTTTCTTAGTTTGATCCTTTTGGTTATATCTTGATCTAGTAGAATAAAGTTTAGTATGATCTAGCTTTGAGTTTTTGTGTTGATCCTTATCTATGTAATCGAGTCCGTGAGCTATATTAAATAAAGATTAGTCTTGAGTCGAGGGCTTGGTTATCTTGCTATGATCTTGAGGGAATAAAAGAAAAAAGAAAGAATAAAAAGAAATAAAGAGATCATATTAATCTTATGGAGAGTAATGACTTCACATATAAAGAGTATGATGAATAAAAGTTGTTGTGAGTTGACAAACATAGTTTTGGTCATCGTTGTGATTAATAGGAAGTAATAAAGAAAGAGAGGTTTTCACATATAAATATACTATCTTGGACCTCTTTTATGATTGTGAGCACTCACTAAAATATGACATGCTAAAAAGTTGATGTTGGACAAGGAAGACAACGTAATGGGTTATGTTTTCTTATATCCGAAATAAATTATATTGTCATGGATCATCCAACATGTTGAGCTTGCCTTTCTCCCTCGTGCTAGCCAAATTCTTTGCACCAAGTAGAGGTACTACTTGTGCTTCCAAATATCCTTAAACCCAGTTTTGCCATGAGAGTCCACCATATCAACCTATGGATTGAGTACGATCCTCCAAGTAAGTTGTCATTGTTGTAAGCAATAAAAATTGCTCTTTAAATATGTATGATCTATTAGTGTGGAGAAAATAAGCTTTATACGAGCTTGTGATATGGAAGAAATAAAAGCGACGAACTGCATAATAAAGGTCCCTATCACAAGTGGCAATATAAAGTGATCTTTTTTGCATTAAGATTTTGTGCATCCAACCATAAAAGCACATGACAACCTCTGCTTCCCTTTGCGAAGGGCCTATCTTTTATTATTTTTCTTATACCTTATACAAGAGTCAAGGTGATCTTCACCTTTCCTTTTTACACTTTATCCTTTGGCAAGCACTGTGTGTTGGAAAGATCCAATATATAAAAGGATGTAATTGGATGTGGGTTTTCATAAACCATTATTGTTGACGTTACCCTTGAGGTAAAAAGTTGGGAGGCAAAACTATAAGCCCCTATCTTTCTCTATGTCCGATTAAAACTTCATACCCATAAGTATTGCGTGAGTGTTAGCAATTGTGAAAGACTAAATGATAGTTGAGTATGTGGATTTGCTGAAAAGCTCTTATATTGACTCTTTCCAATGTTATGATAAATTGCAATTGCTTCAATGACTGAGATTATAGTTTGCTAGTTTTCAATGAAGTTTCTGATTCATACTTTACATTGTGAATAGATTGTTACTTGAGCATAAGAAATCATATGACAATATATATATATAGTTTGCTATTCTAAGAATGAACATGATGCCCTCATGTTCGTATTTCGTTTTATCGACACCTCTATCTCTAAACATGTTGACATATTTTTCGATATCGGCTTCCGCTTGAGGACAAGTGAGGTCTATGCTTGGGGGAGTTGATACGTCCATTTTGCATCATGCATTTATATCGATATTTATTGCATTATGGGTGTTATTACACATTATGTCACAATACTTATGCCTTTTCTCTCTTATTTTACAAGGTTTACATGAAGAGGGAGAATGCCAGCAGCTGGAATTCTGGGCTGAAAGGGAGCAAATATTAGAGACCTATTCTACACAACTCCAAAAATTCTGAAACTTCATAGAGGCACTTTTTGGAATTAATAAAAAATACTGGCAAAAAATCAACCGAAGGGGGCGCACACCCTGGCCACGAGGGTGGGGGGAGCGCCCTACCCCCCTTGGCGCGCCCCCTGCCTCGTGGGCCACCTGGAAGCTCCCCGATGCTCATCTTTTGGGATAAGGTGTCTTTTACCCTAGAAAAAATAATAAGGAAGCTTTCGGGACGAAGCGCCGCCGTCTCGAGGCGGAACCTTGGTGGAACCAATCTATGGCTCCGGCGGAGCTGTTCTGCCGGGGAAACATCCCTCCAGGAGGGGGAAATCGGCACCATCGTCATCACCATCGATCCTCTCGTCGGGAGGGGGTCAATATCCATCAACATCTTCACCAACACCATCTCCTGTCAAACCCTAGTTCATCTCTTGTATCCGATCTTTGTCTCAAAACCTCAGATAGGTACCTATGGGTTGCTAGTAGTGTTGATTACTCCTTATAGTTGATGCTAGTTGGTTTATTCGGTGGAAGATTATATGTTCAGATCCTTTATGCATATTAATACCCCTCTGATTATGAACATGAATATGATTTGTGAGTAGTTATGTTTGTTCCTGAGGACATGGGAGAAGTCTTGTTATAAGTAGTCATGTGAGTTTGGTATTCGTTCGATATTTTGATAAGATATATGTTGTCATTCCTCTAGTGTTGTTATGTGAACGTCGACTACATGACACTTCACTGTTGTTTGGGCCTAGGGGAAGGCATTGGGAAGTAATAAGTAGATGATGGGTTGCTAGAGTGACAGAAGCTTAAATCCTAGTCTATAAATTGCTTCGTAAGGGGCTGATTTGGATCCATATGTTTCATGCTATGGTTAGGTTTACCTTAATTCTTCTTTCGTAGTTGCGGATGCTTGTGAGAGTGGTTAATCATAAGTGGGATACTTGTCCAAGGAACGGCAGTACCCAAGCACCGGTCCACCCACATATCAAATTATCAAAGTAAAAATGTGAATCATATGAGCATGATGAAAACTAGCTTGACAATAATTCCCATGTGTCCTCGGGTGCGTTTTCCTTTATATAAGAGTTTGTCCAGGCTTGTCCTTTGCTACAAAAAGGATTGGGTCACTTTGCTGGATCTTGTTTACTCTTGTTACTAGTTACCCGTTACGAATTACTTTATCACAAAACTATCTCTTATCGATAATTTCAGTGCTTGCAGAGAATACCTTACTGGAAACCGCTTATCATTTCCTTCTGCTCCTCGTTGGGTTCTACACTCTTACTTATTGAAAGGACTATGATAGATCCCCTAAGCTTGTGGGTCATCACACCTCTCTGGTCAATAACCAATATCAGAACCTGGATGCTCATATTGGTTCCTACATATTCTACGAAGATCTTTATCGGTCAAACCGCACAACAACATACGTTGTTCACTTTGTCATCGGTATGTTACTTGCCCGAGATTTGATCATTGGTATCATTATACCTAGTTCAATCTTGTTACTGCCAGGTCTCTTTACTCATTCCGTAATGCATCATCCCACAACTAACTCATTAGTCACATTGCTTGCAAGGCTTATAGTGGTGTGCATTACCGAGAGGGCCCACAGATACCTCTCCGCAACATGGAGTGACAAATCCTAATCTCGATCTATGCCAACTCAACAAACACCATCTGAGACAGCTATAGAGCATCTTTATAATCACCCAGTTACGTTGTGACATTTGATAGCACACTACGTGTTCCTCCGGTATTCGGGAGTTGCATAATCTCATAGTCATGGGAACATGTAAGTCATGAAGAAAGCAATAGCAATAAACCAAATGATCATAGTGCTAAGCTAACGGATGGGTCTTGTCCATCACATCATTCTCTAATGATGTGGTCCCGTTCATCAAATGACAACACACGTCTATGGCTAGGAAACTTAACCATCTTTGATTAACGATCTAGTTAAGTAGAGGCATAGTAGGGACACTCTGTTTGTCTATGTATTCACACATGTACTAAGTTTCCGGTTAATACAATTCTAGCATGAATAATAAACATTTATCATGATATAAGGAAATATAAATAACAACTTTATTATTGCCTCTAGGGCATATTTCCTCTAGTCTCCCACTTGCAGTAGAGTCAATAATCTAGATTACATAGTAATGATTCTAACACCCATGGAGTCTTGGTGCTGATCATGTTTTCCTCGTGAGAGAGGCTTAGTCAACGGGTCTGCAACATTCAGATCTGTATGTATCTTGCAAATCTCTATGTCCCCCTCCAACACTTGATGATGGAAGGAATGGAAGCGTCTCTTGATGTGCTTGGTTCTCTTGTGAAATCTGGATTCCTTCGCCAAGGCAATTGCTCCAGTATTGTCACAAAAGATTTTCATTGGACCCGATGCACTAGGTATAACACCTAGAACAGATATGAACTCCTTCATCCAGACTCCTTCATTTGCTGCTTCCGAAGCAGCTATGTACTCTGCTTCACACATAGATCCCGCCACGACGCTTTGCTTAGAACTGCACCAACTAACAGCTCCATCGTTCAATATAAATACGTATCCGGTTTGTGACTTAGAATCATCCGGATCAGTGTCAAAGCTTGCATCAACGTAACCATTTACGACGAGCTCTTTGTCACCTCCATAAACGAGAAACATATCCTTTGTCCTTTTTAGGTATTTCAGGATGTTCTGGACCGCTGTCTAGTGATCCGCTCCTAGATTTCTTTGGTACCTCCCTACTATACTTATAGCAAGGCACACATCAGGTCTGGTACACAGCATTGCATACATGATAGAACCTATGGCCGAAGCATAGGAAATGACTTTCATTTTCTCTCTATCTTCTGCAGTGGTCGGGCATTGAGTCTCACTCAACTTCGCACCTTGTAATACAGGCAAGAACCCTTTCTTTGACTGATCCATTTTGAACTTCTTCAAAATCTTATCAAGGTATGTTCTTTGTGAAAGTCCAATTAAGCGTCTTAATCTATCTCTATAGATCTTGATGCCCAATATGTAAGCAGCTTCTCTGAGGTCTTTCATAGAAAAACATTTATTCAAGTATCCCTTTATGACATCCAGAAATTCTATATCATTTCCAATCAACATTATGTCATCCACATATAATACTAGAAATGCTACAGAGCTCCCACTCACTTTCTTGTAAATACAGGCTTCTCCAAAAGTCTGTATAAAACCATATGCTTTGATCACAGTATCAAAATGTTTATTCCAACTCCGAGAGGATTGCACCAGTCCATAAATGGATCATGGAGCTTGGACACTTTGTTAGCATCCTTTGGATCGATAAAACCTTCTGGTTGCATCATATACAACTCTTCTTCCAGAAATACATTCAGGAATGTAGTTTTGACGTCCATTTGCCAAATTTCATAATCATAAAATGCAGCAATTGCTAACATGATTCGAACGGACTTAAGCATCGCTACGGGTGAGAAGGTCTCATTGTAGTCAACTCCTTGAACTTGTCGAAAACCTTTCGCAACAAGTCGAGCTTTGAAGACAGTAACATTACCGTCAGCGTCAGTCTTCTTCTTAAAGATCCATATATTCTCTATGGCATGCCGATCATCGGGCAAGTCAACCAAAGTCCATACTTTGTTCTCATACATGGATCCCATCTCAGATTTCATGGCCTCAAGCCATTTCGCGGAATCTGGGCTCATCATCGCTTCCTCATAGTTCGTAGGTTCATCATGATCAAGTAACATGACCTCCAGAACAGGATTACCGTACCACTCTGGTGCGGATCTTACTCTGGTTGACCTACGAGGTTCAGTAGTAACTTGATCTGAAGTTTCATGATCACTAATTAGCTTCCTCACTAATTGGTGTAGGAATCACTGGAACTGATTTCTGTGATGAACTACTTTCCAATTCGGGAGCAGGTACAATTACCTCATCAAGTTCTACTTTCCCCCCACTCACTTCTTTTGAGAGAAACTCCTTCTCTAGAAAGGATCCATTCTTAGCAACGAATATTTTGCCTTCGGAACTGTGATAGAAGGTGTACCCAACAGTCTCCTTTGGGTATCCTATGAAGACACATATCTCCGATTTGGGTTTGAGCTTATCAGGTTGAAGCTTTTTCACATAAGCATCACAGCCCCAAATTTTAAGAAATGACAACTTGGGTTTCTTGCCAAAAACCACAGTTCATAAGGTGTCGTCTTAATGGATTTAGAGGGTGCCCTATTTAATGTGAATGCAGCCGTCTCTAAAGCATAACCCCAAAACGATAGCGGTAAATCAGTAAGAGACATCATAGATTGCACCATATCTAATAAAGTCCGGTTACGACTTCCGACCACACCATTACACTATGGTGTTCCAGGTGGCGTGAGTTGCGAAACTATTCCACATTGTTTCAAATGAATACCAAACTCGTAACTCAAATATTCACCTCCACGATCAGATCATAGAAACTTTATTTTCTTGTTATGATGATTTTTCACTTCACTCTCAAATTCTTTGAACTTCTCAAATGTTTCAGACTTATGTTTCATCAAGTAGATATACCCATATCTGCTCAAATCATCTATGAAGGTCAGAGAATAACGATACCCGCCACGAGCCGCAACACTCATCGGACCGCATACATCGTTATGTATTATTTCCAACAAGTCTGTTACTCGCTCCATAGTTCCGGAGAATGGAGTCTTGGTCATCTTGCCCATGAGGCATGGTTCGCAAGCATCAAGTGATTCATAATCAAGTGATTCCAAAAGCCCATCAGCATGGAGTTACTTCATGCGCTTTACACCAATATGACCCAAACGGTAGTGCCACAAATAAGTTGCACTATCATTATTAAACTTATATCTTTTGGCTTCAATACTATGAATATGTGTATCACTACTATCGAGATTCAGCAAAAATAGACCACTCATCAAGGGTGCATGACCATAAAAGATATTACTCATATAAATAGAACAACAATTATTCTCCGATTTAAATGAATAACCATCTCGCATCAAACAAGATCCAGATGTAATGTTCATGCTTAAGCTGGCACCAAATAACAATTATTCGGGTCTAAAACTAATCTCGGAGGTAGATGTAGAGGTAGTGTGCCCACGGCGATCACATCGACTCTAGAACCATTTCCCACGCGCATCGTCACCTCGTCCTTAGCCAATCTTCGCTTAATCCGTACTCCCTGTTTCGAGTTGCAAATATGAGCAACAGAACCAGTATAATACCCAGGCACTACTGCGAGCATTAGTAAGGTCCACATCAATAACATGTATATCAAATATACCTTTCACTTTGCCATCCTTCTTATCCGCCAAATACTTGGGGCAGTTCCGCTTCCAGTGACCAGTCCCTTTGCAGTAAAAGCACTCAGTCTCAGGCTTAGGTCCAGACTTGGGCTTCTTTACTTGAGCAGCAAGTTGCTTGCCGTTCTTCTTGAAGTTCCCCTTCTTCCCTTTACCCTTTTTTTTGAAACTAGTGGTCTTGTTGACCATCAACACTTGATGCTCCTTCTTGATTTCTACCTCCGCAGCCTTTAGCATCGCGAAGAGCTCGGGAATAGTCTTGTTCATCCCTTGCATATTATAGTTCATCACGAAGCTTTTGTAGCTTGGTGGCAGTGATTGAAGAACTCTGTCAATGACACTATCATCAGGAAGATTAACTCCCAGTTGAGTCAAGTGGTTGTGGTACCCAGACATTCTGAGTATATGTTCACTGACAGAACTATTCTCCTCCATTTTGCAGCTGTAGAACTTATTGGAGACTTCATATCTCTCAATTCAGGCAATTGCTTGAAATATTAACTTCAACTCCTGGAACATCTCATATGCTCCATGACATTCAAAACATCGTTGAAGTCCCGGTTCTAAGTCGTAAAGCATGGCACACTGAACTATCGAGTAGTCATCAGCTTTGCTCTGCCAGACGTTCACAACGTCTGATGTTGCTCCTGCTACGGGTCTTGCACCTAGCGGTGCTTCCAGGACGTAATTCTTCTGCGCAGCAATGAGGATAATCCTCAAGTTACGGACCCAGTCTGTGTAGTTGCTACCATCATCTTTCAATTTAGCTTTCTCTAGGGACGAATTAAAACCCAAAGGAATAGTAACACGGGCCATTGATCTACAACAACATAGACATGCAAAATACTATCAGGTACTAAGTTCATGATAAATTAAAGTTCAATTAATCATATTACTTAAGAACTCGCACTTAGATAGACATCCTTCTAATCATCTAAGTGATCACGTGATCCAAATCAACTAAACCATGTCCAATCATCACGTGAGATGGAGTAGTTTTCAATGGTGAACATCACTATGTTGATCATATCTACTATATGATTCATGCTCGACCTTTCGGTCTCAGCGTTCCGAGTCCATATCTGCATATGCTAGGCTCGTCAAGTTTAACCCAAGTATTCTTCTTGTGCAAAACTGGCTTGCACCCGTTCTATGTGAACGTAGAGCTTATCACACCCGATCATCACGTGGTGTCTCGGCACGATGAACAGTAGCAACGGTGCATACTCAGGGAGAGCACTTGTACCTTGAAATTTAGTGAGAGATCATCTTATAATGCTACGGTCGTATTAAGCAAAATAAGATGCATAAAGGATAAACATCACATGCAATCAAAATATGTGAAATGATATGGCCATCATCATCTTGTGCTCATGATCTCCATCACCGAAGCAGCGTCATGATCTCCGTCGTCACTGGCGCGACACCTTGATCTCCTTCATAGCATCATCTCGCCAACTATTGTTTCTATGACTATCGCTACCGCTTAGTGATAAAGTAAAAACAATTACATGGAGATTGCATTGCATACAATAAAGCGACAACCACATGGCTCCTGTTAGTTGCCGATAACTCTATTAAAAACATGATCATCTCACAACATTTTATATATCATCACGTCTTGACCATATCACACCACGACATGCCCTGCAAAAACAAGTTAGACGTCCTCTACTTTGTTGTTGCAAGTTTTACGTGGCTGCTATGGGCTTATCAAGAACCGTTCTTACCTACACATCAAAACCACAACGAGTTTTCATCAAGTGTGTTGTTTTAACCTTCAACAAGGATCGGGCGTGGCCACACTCGATTCAACTAAAGATGGAGAAACAGACACCCACTAGCCACCTGTGTGTGAAGCACGTCGGTAGAACCAGTCTCATGAACGGGGTCATGTAATGTCAGTCTGGGCCGCTTCGTCCAACAATACCGTCGAATCAAAGTAGGACATGCTGGTAAGCAGTATGACTATTATCGCCCACAACTCTTTGTGTTATACTCGTGCATATAACATCTACGCATAGACCTGGCTCGGATGCCACTGTTGGGGAACGTAGTATTTCAAATTTTTTGCCTATGATCACGCAAGATCTATCTAGGAGAAGCATAGCAACGAGCGGGGAGAGTGTGTCCATGTACCCTCGTAGACCGAAAGTGGAAGCGTTAAGTAACGCGGTTATTTAGTCGAACGTCTTCGCGATCCAACCCATCAAGTACGGAACGCACGACACCTCCGTGATCTGCACATGTTCAGCTCGGTGATGTCCCTCGAACTCTAGATCTAGCTAAGGCCGAGGGAGAGTTCCGTCAGCACGACGGCATGGTGACGGTGATGATGAAGTTACCGGCGCAGGGCTTCGCCTAAGCACTACGATGATATGACCGAGGTGGAAAACTGTGGAGGGAGGCACCGCACACGACTAAAGATCAACTTGTGTCCATGGGGCGCCCCCTCCCCGTATATAAAGGAGGGAGGAGGGGAGGGTCGGCCGGCCCCTAGGGCGCGCCCCAAGTGGGTAATCCTACTAGGACTCCAAGTCCTAGTAGGAATCCACCAAGAGGGAGAGAGGGGGAAGGAAGGAGAGGGAGAGAGGGAGAAGGAAAGGGGGGTGCCGCCCCCCTTCCCTTGTCCAATTCAGACTCCAAGGGGGGCGGCCTGCCCTGTCTGCCCTCCTCTCTCTCCACTAAGGCCCATGGTGGCCCATTAGTTCCCCCTGGGGGTTCAGGTAACCCCTTCGGCACTCCGGTTTTACTCGAAACCACCCCGAACACTTCCGGTGTCCGAATGACATGGTCCAATATATCAATCTTTATGTCTCGACCATTTCGAGACTCCTCATCATGTCCATGGTCTCATCCGGGACTACGAACAACCTTTGCTACATCAAATCACGTAAACTCATAATACCAATCGTCATCGAACGTTAAGCGTGCGGACCCTACGGGTTCGAGAACTATCTAGACATGACCGAGATACCTCTCCGGTCAATAACCAATAGCGGAACCTGGATGCTCATATTGGTTCCTACATATTTTACGAAGATCTTTATCGGTCAAACCGCACAACAACATACGTTGTTCCCTTTGTCATCGGTATGTTACTTGCCCGAGATTTGATCGTCGGTATCATTATACCTAGTTCAATCTCATTACTAGCAAGTCTCTTTACTCGTTGCGTAATGCATCATCCCGCAACTAACTCATTATTCACATTGCTTGCAAGGCTTATAGTGATGTGCATTACCGAGAGGGGCTAGAGATACCTCTCCATAACACGGAGTGACAAATCCTAATCTCGATCTATGCTAACTCCACAAACTCCATCAGAGACACCTGTAGAGCATCTTTATAATCACCCATTTACGTTGTGATGTTTGATAGCACACTAAGTGTTCCTCCGGTATTCAGGAGTTGCATAATCTCATAGTCATGGGAACATGTATAAGTCATGAAGAAAGCAATAGCAATAAACTAAACGATCATAGTGCTAAGCTAACGGATGGGTCTTGTCCATCACATCATTCTCAAATGATGTGATCCCGTTCATCAAATGAAAACACATGTCTATGGCTAGGAAACTTAACCATCTTTGATTAACAAGCTAGTCAAGTAGAGGCATACTAGGGACACTCTGTTTGTCTATGTATTCACACATGTACTAAGTTTCCGGTTAATACAATTCTAGCATGCATAATAAACATTTATCATGATATAAGGAAATATAAATAACAACTTTATTATTGCCTCTAGGGCATATTTCCTTCAATCCTCCACTTCTACACGACAACATCATCTCTTTCCCATGGTGATTTGGTTTTTGATTCGAGGACGGATCTTTCCCAAGGGGGAGGGGATGATGCGGAGCATCCTACGAGCATCACCATATTAAGAATTCCATTGCTAAGAGACACACCCAACTTCTACTTCAATCATACTAAGGTGAATTCCATCCTTAATGCATGTATTCTTAGTTCCCTCGAGGATTGGGGAGGAAATTTTCATTTTGGGGCAAGATGGGCAAATGCCGGGGCAAACGGTTGTTGTATCCCTAGCTGGTTAAATACACCTATGAACTGGGTGGTGGAGGAAGTTTGGATATCCAGCCATTAATCCGCTTGTTTCCTAGTTTCATGAAAATCAAGAAAAGCTGTAAACAATGGTAGGACCACGTGTGGTGGGTCCAAACGATAATTTCCCGATATAAATCTTAAGGATTGTTTTGGAGGGATTATTTCATGGTCCAAAGTATTTTGATACTCGAGCCGCAGTGAAGCATGCCGAGGATGTCTTAAAGACCTTGTATCCGAGTACAAACTAACGGAGGAACTCGCCTGCCAAGAGGAAGACATCAACAAAAGAAGCCGTTTTGAGGAGGAAGTTGCAGTCCTCAGCTTTGAAGCCAATTTAGGGCCTACCGAGGGTGTCCTGGACTAGGGGGTATAATCATGTATGGCCTGTCGTCTATGGGCCGGGCTAATGACTCACCGACCACTGGAGGAAGGGCTACTAAAATTGTGGCTCTCGGCGTGAAAGAGATGACGGCCTCCGAAGACTTGGCGTGTACTTCAAGGAAAGCTCTACTAGCCAGCATGCCTATTCCTAGCTAGCAACCAACCATACATGTAATCTAGGTACCCTTGGTGTGTATATAAGGTAGGGGTCTAGTCCGTAGAGGCACAATTACAAGCCTTAGGGTTTAGAAGACAATCATCTGATCTCGAGGTAGATCATCTTGTACTTCCACTACAGAAAAAATACACTTCCGTGATGATATGTGTTTGTCACAGTAGGTCACGTTTTTTGTCATGCATGTACATCCATGACGATTTTATGAGAGAATCAAGATAGTCATACCTGTGCTGTCGTAGAAGTGTTCCATGACATTACCAAAATTATCATCATGGATGTGTCCACTTCCATGACGATAAATCGCGCATCACAGAAGTGCTTTCGTCAAGGGTGACCGACACGTGGCATCCACCGTAACGGAACGCCGTTAAGCTATCGGGTCGGGTTTTGGATCCGATAACCCATTAATAGCCCCGACCAATGGGAAATTTCCAAGTGTAAAATTCTTATTGGCCGGACAAAACACGTGTCACCTCTTCAGTGGGTCAGATAGGCGCCTATGATATGTTGACACGTGCCACGGCCCACCACTGGCCCATTTAGCTTACAAAGCCGACCCGTTTGACTTGGTCAAAAGTTAACGGGCTGGCCCATGAAAAGCCAGTTAACGATCTGTTTGCAAATAGCCCATTTTACGGCCCGGTAACTCACGGCCTGTTAGGCCCTAAAGGAAATCGGCCCAACAACGTCATGTGGGTCATCGAATATAACACTAGCCCATTTCACTTTCGGCCCATGTATGGCCCACGACGTCTTTTGGCCCATATGAGGCCTTCATATCTTTAGGCCCTTTATAGGCCCACGGTGACTCTAGCCCATAATGAACAGTAATTTTCTTTGTACCCATTAATGGCTCGTGATTCACATGGGCCATTTCCAGCCTGTGTTAGCTTTCGGCCTATTGACGGCCCATACATTCTTGGGCTCCTTTCCGGCCCTGGATTACTTCCGGCCCGTTACTGGCCTGTTCCTCTAATGGGCCAAATTAGGCCCATGGCAAGAGTCGGCCCGTTTCTGGCTTGTTAACTCGTTGCGCCGTTTCCAACCCGTCCTATATTCTGGCCCATTAACGACCCGTTATGCCTGTGACAGAATTAAGCTTTTGCTGTCCTCCGGCCTATTAACGGCCCATTACCGTGCTGGGTCGATACCAATTACACCCGTTTACGGCCCATGTAGACCCATTTATCCGACAGCCCGAGGCCCACCAATTCTACGGCCCTGTTGGAGGCCCATTTATCAATGGCTCATAGGAGACCCATGGATCCTATGGCCCGTATATGGCCCATGGTTGTTGCGGCCACTAGCAAACCAGGGAAAAAGAAGACTAGGAAATAAATAAGGCCGAAACTAACGCTAGGCTATTAAGGTGATTGCACATATTACATCCACTCGGCATCAAAGATCGCCACCAGTGCAAATATAGGGAACACCCTAAACTATACAAAAATGGCTTGCTGTTTTCTTCAGCCGGTGGCTGCATGTTAAGAATAAATTTTGTATCGCACCAAAACAAATTACAACTATATAACAGAAGGAAGGTTGGCATAAAACTTAACAGTCTAACAGATAAATGCACCACCAGAAGTTCAGAAGCTTAGTTCATTTGACCTGACTGTTACGTTTTCATGTTGTATTGTCCGATGGAGCACCATAACCCTCGCCTTCATCTCCCCTAGGCTCCTGAACAACATAGCAAATGTCTGATAGTCTGGTTTCAAAACCATGCATATCTTGACGACATCAAACAATGTCTCTCCTTGTTTCACAAAGGGTCTCTGTTAGGGAATGGACTTGTGTCTGGAGCACAGATACAACATTGCTTTGAGCTTTCATATCTTGATCATGAGGCAGTTTGGACGAGATTGCCTTAACAACCAACCCAGTATTACGCAGGAACGTGCTTTTGGCACTGTTAGTGGACAGGTACTGACCCACTGCAGCAAGAGCTGACATTGCGGTTATAGTTGCCTCGCCACCTTCAGAAGGTGGCGGTTCCACCATTTCTTCCATAGCTCGCTGAAAGTTGAGTTTTTACATTAGTAGTACCAGAACAGAAGATATTAAGGAGGCAGCAAAACCAAACAAGATAGCTTTGGTCTATATACAGAACTTATTCTGGTGAACCCATGTAAAATATTAGTTGTATTTTATTGCAAAGTACATAATAAAACTAGGTTCCAAACATATGACCATGCACCATCGCTAATGTATTGTCTATTTCTTCACAATGTATTGAGGGCTAAGGATAAAGAGACGAAGTTTATAATACGGTAAGCATAGTATGACATCATTCATATCACAAAACAACTGACAACAGACAAACATGCAATTGTAACGTTGTGTGGGCAAGTCCAGCACATAACTAGATTACGGGTAAATATCAAAGGAACATCACTCCTCTCTTTTAAACCGTGTAAGGTGCAATGATACGCTAAGACAATTATGTATAAAATTGAAAAGAGTAATAGACATTGGCTGCAAACCATGCAGTTCAAGGCACAAGTCAGAGTAAGTAGTAGTTAAAAGGCATGAGGATTAAGGACTTACAACAGCGGCTTTGACTGGTGTAGTCATGCCCTTCTTCTTGCTGGTGTGACAGTCCTTGAAGATTTCCACAACATTTGGTTTAGGTACTTTTTGGTCCTTGCGGGCTTTCCTCTGCATTTCGAACAAGTCAATATATACCTGATAATATGGTACAGAGTGAAACAACAGCTAATTACAAGAGCCTCGCAGTGTGCAATATAGCTACGAGATCCTGTCATCTGTTGGAATTTCACTTTCGTACGGTTGGCCTTGTTCTTTGAACAGTTCACCTAAAAGAAGATAGATTTGTGTGGCACATGTGTAAATAGGACTTCAACATGTGATCTGATCACATATATATAATGTACCTGATACTTCAAATCAGAACAGTGTTTAACAAGGCCCCACCAGTCTTCATCCGATATATTTTCCACTGGATATGTTTGGGAAAGTTCACTGTTAGCCTTGCCTTCAAAGTGAGTTTTCCTCAAGTGTCGGGGAAGCTGATCCACGAACACCTATGGGACCGGCGGACCGAGCCCCTTTCGGTTTGGCGGGGGGCGGAGATCGCATGAAGAGCGGATCGAGGCGAAGCACACGAGCAGTTTACCCAGCTTCGGAGCTCTCCGGAGAGATAATACTCCTACTGCTGCATGTCTGAGTGTATTGAGTTCTTGCTCGGGAGCGTTGAGTGCTACAGTACACCCTAGCTGCTAACGAGACCGAGCGTGAGTGTTTTCTGCCTTCGAACCCCTTCTACGTTGCGCATGGGCCTCCTTTTATATGCTCAAGGGGTCTCCGACAGGTGGCAACATAGACAAGGGTAAAAATGGAAAAGGAATTGCGGTAGGTACAACTACCTGTACAGTGTATCATACCTAACCCTGACGGCAGGGGACAAAGGCATTAAATGCCCGTCTGCGTCGCCCAAATAGTGCAGAAAGGGACCATCAGGGACGCCACCGCTTGCCACGATGGCCATCTTGTCAGCGCCGCTTGCCACCGTGCACCGTTGGCTGCACAGCCTCTTGCCACGCGCGCCTAGAAAGGCCCCAGGGCGACACGTTGGTGGATGTGCTGGAGCGCGGGTACAGAGTGGTAGCTTCCCGCGGCAAGCGCCTTGCCGCGGTCGTTGTCTTGTCGCGTCCGGAAGCTTGTCGCTCACCGGGCCTTGCCGGGACGCGTGGCGCGTCGCGGCAAGTTCCTTGAGATGCCTTGGTTGGCCTTCCCGGCAAGCTCCTCTTGCCGGGGCCTTGTCTCCTTGGCTTGAATACTTCCTTCTTGAATGGCTCCAAAGGAACCACGGAGGACCTTGGCGGCCACCCGGCAAGCCTTGCCGCGGGGTGCTGCGACTGCCCGTGCACAAGTTAGGGATACTAGGGTACCCCTACTCTAGTACACCGACAGGAGCCCCCAGGCCTGGGCCACACACGGTGCCGAGCGTTGTTGGGCCAGGCCCAAAACAGGGCACGGGCACGCGCGGCCTGGGTTACGCCGTATCTTACTCCGTATCCACCGCGCCCTCCCCGAACGGCACGCGTCGAATGCAGCGTCGTGGGAGAGATCGTGGGTGGTTTCTTTATTCGGAAAGACGGAACGTCCGCCCCCTCCCTCTTTATAAGCAGGGGAAACAGGGGTAGTTCGCCCATCTCGCCGGTTTCTACTCCAATCTCAGAAAACCTCCGCCGCTCCCCCCTTCTTCCCAAAGCTGAAAGAGAGCAGCGCTCCACCCCCCATCGCCACCAGCACCTCCAACACCGTCGATCTCCCCCACCACCTCCGCCATGGCTCCGAAAGCCGACAAGGGGAAGGTTGTGAAGTCGGCCGAGGCGCAGCGGCTCGCGGCGCTGTGAAAGGAGCGGGCAATCTCCCCCCCCAGCTCGCCGCGAAGGAGCTGAGGGAGTATTACTACCTTTTCTGGTCGATGGAGACGCGAGCGCATCCGCGCACGAAGGTACTCCCAGCTGCCGCTTCGGAACTGGCTCCGAATGGATATCCCTTCTTCGCGTTGTTCTTCTATTGCGGGCTCTGCCCGCCTTTCTCTGAATTTTTCTGCAACATTATGAACACCTACGGGTTCCGCCTCCTTGACTTCACCCCCAAAGCCGTTCTGACCATGGCAGTTTTTGCACATCTCTGCGAAAACTTTGTCGGAGTCTATCCAAACGTATCTCTCTTTCGCCACTTCTTTATGCCCCGAGTTGAGAGAGGGGAGCCTTTATCCGGCGGAATCGCCTGGATCTCGAGAACTGGCAAGAAGGAAGCTTATCTAGAGGGAGAGCTCCACAGCAAGTGGGATGAATGGAGAGCAGACTGGTGCTGGATTGTCGAGGAGAACCCGCAGCCATTTACCGCCCAACGCCAAGCCCCAGTAGTGCGCGGCAACGATTGGAGCAGTGTGGCCCCGGAAGACAATAGGCTGAAGATTGCCGTCACCCGGATCTTACGCCTTAGGCTTGCCGGGCTCACTGTAGGCACCGTTGGCGCAGATTTTCTCCACCGCCACATCGCCCCCCTGCAGGAGAGGAGGAGACCCGCCTGGGAGTTCCAGAATGCGGCGGATATCATGAGGCTGCGCCCGGGCCTCAACTTCAACTTCACTGTCCTGGAACTGGACGCGGTGCTCCTGGAACTGTTCAAGCACGATCCTGAACATCCCGGAGCGTTCAGGTTGCCGAGGAGTGTCGTTCTGCTGTGCAACAACTCCTCGCTCGACCGCATCCGTGCAATGATGCCGCTGTGCAATGACGTCGTGCAGGAGTTCTTCGACGGCTTGGTAGAAGTGCCGGTCCACCCCTGTAACGCCCGGATAATCATGCTACAGTAATCCCACGCTAATCATGCCATGACACCTCGGTTACTGTTGCTATCCTCGCAATAATTCGGAACCGTTCGAAATTCAAATTCAAATTAATGGTAACAATAGAAGTTTTCAAAAATTAAAACTAAAATGTTCAGTGGTTGTCAAATATTACAAAGTTAATTATGGTGCAACAAACCCATTTTTATAAAATACCTAAATGTTCTAAATTAAATAAAACAGAATAGGAAAAGAAATAAAAGAAAAAAAATACAAAAGCAAAAGACAAAACAAAACTAAAAGAAAAAAAAAGGCCCCCTGGCCAACTGGGCCAGACGGCCCAGCTCATCGGCCAGGCCGGCCCACCTGGCCTAGCCGGCCTCCCCTTAACCCCCACCCCGATCGGAACCCTAGCCGGTCCGCCACTCCACCCCCCCCCCACTCGCTCTCCCCCCTCCTCCCCGATCCAGATCGGATCGGGGGAACGAACCCCATCGCCCCCCTACGCCCCATGCCGCCCGTAGCCGCCCCGTCGCCGGACCGACCTCGTCCTCCTCCCGCCGGCGCCGCCCCCCTCTCCGTCGTCCTCCCCGACGCGCTCCTTCGACGCCGACGCCGGACCGATCCGCCGCCGGCCGGAGCTCCACGCGCCTCCTCCCTGTCGCCCGGTCATCCCCGACTCCTCCTCGACCCCCCACTGCCCCGTGCCCTACTCCCCGCCGTAAGCAAGCCCCTCCCTCTCCTCTCTCCCTCCCGTGTCGACCGTGCCACCATGCCCCGCGCGCCCCGCTCCGCTCCACTCCGGCGGCCCGCGCTCACCGTGGCCTCGCGCGCGCCCCGGCCCCTGCTGCTGCACTGCTGCTGCTCCGCGCGGCACCCGCCCGTGCAGCGCCCAGCCGTCGCCCTTGCTCCCCGTGGCAAACCCCGTCGTCGCACGGCCCCTCCGTCTCCGCGCCGTTCCGGCCGCCTGCCGGTGCCGTGGCCGCCGGCGCCCCGTGGCGCTGGGCTGCACCCGTTACGGCTGCGTCCAGGTGACCCGACGCCCACACGCCCGCTAAGGCCCCTTCGGGCCACTGACCAGGGGGGCCCAGCCCACAAAACGTTTTAAAAGAAAATGAAAATGAAAATAAAATAAAATGAATTAATTAATTTAATAATTAATTAAATTAATTAATTAGTGAATTAATTAAGTTAATTAATTCTATTTAATTAACCTAATTAATTAGTTAGTTTAATTAAACAGTAACTGGATTAGCTAAACCCTAACTAACTAAACAGAGGATGACAGGTGGGCCCCGCTGGACCCACGGGCCAGGTTTGACCTTGGTCAGCTGGGTTTGACCTGCTGACGTCATGGTGATGTCATGCTGACATCACCTTCACTGTTCTGGATAATGTTCAATTTAAATAATTAAATAAATTTCGAAAATGCCTAAAACTTTGATAAATCATAGAAAATAAACCGTAACTCGGATTAAAATAATTTCAACATGAAAGTTGCTCAGAACGGCGGGACGATTCTGGATACGCAGTCCGTTCGTCCGCCACACCCCTCTAACCTATCGAACCCGCAACTTTCCCCCTCCGGCTCCTCTGCCCGAAAACACGAAACACCGGGAATACCTTCCCGGATGTTTTCCCCCCTTCACCGGTATCACCTACTACCGCGTTAGGGCACACCGAACACCGCGTATTGCCTTGTTATATTTTGTGATGCTTTGTTTGCTCTGTATTCATTATTTCTTCCCCCTCTTCTCTCCGGTAGACTACGAGACTGACGCTGCTGCTGACCAGTTCGACTACGGAGTTGACGACCCCTCCTTGTCTGAGCAACCAGGCAAGCCCCCCCCCTTGATCACCAGATATCGCCTATTCTCCTCTATATTGCTTGCATTAGAGTAGTGTAGCATGTTACTGCTTTCGTTAATCCTATTCTGATGCATAGCCTGTCATTGTTGCTACAGTCATTGATACCTTACCCGCAATCCTAAATGCTTAGTATAGGATGCTAGTGTTCCATCAGTGGCCCTACACTCTTGTCCGTCTGCCATGCTATACTACTGGGCTGTGATCACTTCGGGAGGTGATCACGGGCATATACTATATACTTTACACTGTTACATTACCTATGATACTGTTCGGAGTTGGGGGCTGAAGGGGCAGGTGGCTCCATCCCGGTAGAGGTGGGCCTGGGTTCCCGACGGTCCCCGACGGTTACTTTGTGGCGGAGCGACAGGGCAGGTTGAGACCACCTAGGAGACAGGTGGGCCTGGCCCTGTTCGGCGTTCGCGGATACTTAACACGCTTAACGAGATCTTGGTATTTGATCTGAGTCGGCTACGAGCCTATACGCACTAACCATCTACGTGGGAGTAGTTATGGGTATCCCGACGTCGTGGTATCAGCCGAAGCACTTCAGACGTCAGCGACGGAGCGGCGCGCGCCGAATTGGACTGGAACGCCACTAGGCTAGGTCTGCTTTCGGCCGCCCACGCAACGTGCAGGTGTGCTCAGGGCGATGGGCCCAGACCCCTGCGCGCTTAGGTTTAGACCGGCGTGCTGGCCTCTCTGTTGTGCCTAGGTGGGGCTGCGACGTGTTGATCTTCCGAGGCCGGGCATGACCCAGGAAAGTGTGTCCGGCCAAATGGGATCGAGCGTGTTGGGCTATGTGGTGCACCCCTGCAGGGAAGTTAATCTATTAGAATAGCCGTGATCTTCGGTAACAGGACGACTTGGAGTTGTACCTTGACCTTATGACAACTAGAACCGGATACTTAATAAAACACACCCTTCCAAGTTCCACAGACAACCCGGTGATCGCTTTTCCGCAGGGCGACGAGGAGAGGATCGCCGGGTAGGATTATGCTATGCGATGCGACTGAGATGCGCTTGGATGCTACCTGGATATGCTACTTGGAGATGCTACCTGGAGGACTTCAATCTACTCTCTTCTACATGCTGCAAGACGGAGGCTGCCAGAAGCGTAGTCTTCGATAGGACTAGCTATCCCCCTCTTATTCTGGCATTCTGCAGTTCAGTCCACTGATATGGCCTCCTTACACATATACCCATGCATATGTAGTTTAGTTCCTTGCTTGCGAGTACTTTGGATGAGTACTCACGGTTGCTTTCTTCCCCCCTTTTCCCCTTTCCTTTCTTTCTGGTTGTCGCAACCAGATGCTGGAGCCCAGGAGCCAGACGCCACCGTCGACGACGACCCCTACTACACTGGAGGTGCCTACTACTACGTGCAGCCCGCTGATGACGACCAGGAGTAGTTAGGAGGATCCCAGGCAGGAGGCCTGCGCCTCTTTCGATCTGTATCCCAGTTTGTGCTAGCCATCTTAAGGCAAACTTGTTTAACTTATGTCTGTACTCAGATATTGTTGCTTCCGCTGACTCGTCTATGATCGAGCACTTGTATTCGAGCCCTCGAGGCCCCTGGCTTGTATTATGATGCTTGTATGACTTATTTATGTTTTAGAGTTGTGTTGTGATATCTTCCCGTGAGTCCCTGATCTTGATCGTACACATTTGCGTGCATGATTAGTGTACGGTCAAATCGGGGGCGTCACAAGTTGGTATCAGAGCCAACTGCCTGTAGGAATCCCCCTTTCCAACTCCTTGGCCGAAGTTGAGTCTAGACTTTACAAAACTTTTACTAACATGGCTGTGCGGCCCATGGGCCCACGTCGCCATTGGGAGGTATTAGGATCTTTTATTCCTCGACCTATACTCTGGGACTCTGATCTCTCTTCTATTCGGGTTAAATGAATTTTGCTAAATCTAACATTAGGATCTCGTTATCACTTTCACCCGGAGAGCCCCTTATTACTGATGATCGTCTGCTGCACGTGAAGACCCTGAAGATACTTTCCGCTGTTAAGCCGAGAACTTGTGTTCATCGCGTTTGCAATTCCCCTTCCACCGTCAACCCTTATGGGTAACTACTTACAGTTGTTATTCTTATATTATCCCCAGTTGGTCTTGTTATTACAAGATACCCCAAAACACTCGTCGTTGTTTCGATAATCCTTTGAGCTTACTGCCTCGCTGTTCATTGACACCTGAATACCCCTCCGGTTAATTCTCGCACTTGTTGAGTATCCGCTCATCCCCCCAGTTGTTCATGTGTTACACAAAAGTCTTCGAAATACCACCCGATATTCCGAAAATCCTCAGCAACCTATTGCTCTGGAATTTCTTGTTTGCTTTCATTATGGTTAATCCCATAAGTCTCGTAGTCTTAATGACATTCCTTGTCATTATCATTTTGAGTCTGTTGACTCAATATGTTTGCGAATACCCGCAAACATCATTGATCCTTATAAATTACCTTTCCGGCTGAGCTGCCATTCTTTTAACTGGAATTGGTTCTCGACCAATCCAATTGTCGTTGATTGTACCCTAAGGCTATTCAACTTATCCATCCCTAATCAGAGCATTGCTTCTGATCCCTTGAATTGGAAATCATAATTCCTTTGCATTTGACAATTGAGTTAGTCAGTTGTTTCTATAATTTGATCTCCTTGCACTCTTCTTCCTCTAGTTGAGTACCGATGCTCATGTCAGATCCCTTGTGGACCATCAGGCCCATTGTTGGATTTTATCCGTCAGCATCCTTCATATTCAATATCCTTGTGAGCCTTCCCTTGGATACATAATGCCCTTGGTAATTGTATCATCTACTTTCTCAACCTTGCTCTACTTTCGAGCTTGTGTTATTTACTCTTGAAACTTGTGGTATACGTTTCTAAGAAGCCCCTGTGGGTTGAACATATGCCTTCTCTAAACCGTGTGAACCCGAAAGTTTTCACGAGTCATACTCTTCTGGTGCTTCACCAGATAAAATTTCAACACTGCATCTTCATCGAACGTGAGAAGTGAATGAAAGGTTATGCATTGGAGAAGTGGGAGTCGACCTTGAACTTGTGTTCATGCCCATGGACACGATGTAGATCTTATCATTAAAGCTTCTTTTAAATAAATTATTCCTTTGGTATAAGTTCATCTTATATCTAGGATCTGGCCTTTTGCAACAGTGGTTCCGACCATGATTGTTCTTCTTTGATCTCATTTCTCGGACAAGTTAAAACAATTGTCTTCTATGGATCAATACACCAGTCCCACCTTTACTTTGATCTTGTGTCGAGTATTACCCCCCTGGTATCTCGAGATTATCAATGGAACTACATAACTTTTTATGAGTTCTTCATCAAGTGCTACCTTCCCACTGATTCCAATTTTTCGCGGGCTCTGAGTTATTGAACACTCAAAGACACCGATAACTGAACCGAGTCCGCTCTTCGGTTCAACAACTGTTCAGTAAGCTTCTATAAGTACGAGTTTGTACCCGATCACGCCATTCCTAGCCTGTTTGGCTATATCATTGTCGTGACGATTCTAACTGTGCTACCTGATCCTTATTCTCGGAGCACCAATTTTCGACGATGAACTAACCTTACGTCGATCATCATCGTCATATCATTTCGCCTTGAACAACAAGCTTGGTTTCGAGTTTGTGTCGTACCCTTGGTTCCAGTAACCTTTCACTTTATCATTACTTTGACTTGATGTCATCACCGATCGATTACATCTTCATGAACTCTCGCGACAAATGTGTCGTGAATCATCAACATTCTGAGCTCTTCCAAGAGATCTATTGAAATCATGATGAGAAATACCATCCTTGTCCCTCGATGATTTGAGTTATCATCGCAACATTCTTGCCTTCCCCCCCCAACACAAACTTGTTCACAATTTGTGTTGTACCTTGGTTTCCTTGCTATCCAGCAATTGTTCTTCTTTACCTTGGAGTATTACCATCCTTTATGTCAAGTATGTTCTGAGATTTATTCCACCTCTTGAGAATTCTTGACATAGAAATACTTCTCACCATCACCATTCTTTCTTGGTCCATGTGTTAATTCCAACAAGTGAACGGTGTTGTTTGGATTCTTTCCTTCTAGCAACCCTATCTCTTTGAAGTTAATGGTCGAAAGTTCATTCTTAGGCTATTGATTATTGAATCACCATTCTGACATTGGTCATGCAACCCAACCCATATTTCGGGCGCACCTTTCAACCAATGTTTAATTGTGTATGTTTTCCTCGAGCATACTTCCTTATATCATTTGATCTGACAAATGTTACCTCCTTGTTCACTTAATTATGGAAATCCATCCGTTTGGAATTCTTGATGAATTGCCGCTGAGCCCGTCAGCCATCTCCTCATCCTCTCATTGGGTTAATGATGAACTCTTGTTAATGGAAATCACCTCATAGTTCATTTCCCGAGAATCTTACAGTGTCATCCCGTCAATTTGTGTTGCACCTTTCTTCTCAGGCATCCTGAGCCTGAGGTATCCTGACACCAATCATACCTGAATCTCCGTCAGATATGATGGTTGGGACCATTTTCCAAGAGTCATGAAGTTGATCCTTTGATGACCCGGTAACATGGTGTCATGCCTAGCACCCCCCCCCCCCGGCTGGAGGACCTATCATTATAGATTCCTTTTCAGCAAGATTATCCATTCATCCATGAGGAAATTGTAAGACTTATTCTACAAGTTATTCCTGATGGATCCTTCATGTTTCCAAAGTCTGACCTTTGCTCGAAGACCATGTCGATGCTATCTCGAAGCATGTTTGTGGTACTCTGATTCTCAACAAGTACATTGAAGCCCAATGCTAAATAGTTCCTGCCCAATTATCCAAACACCGCTCTATGGGTAATGTCATGAAAAATCCTCTCCCCTACCTAAAGAGTTTTCTACATTATATCCTGACATGGATATCATGCTCTGCTTGTCCTTGGGAAGAATATACCCCTGAAATATGTGTTTAAACACATTTTCCTTTCCATTGTTCTGTTTAATTTGATGATCATATTTTCCTTTCCATTGTTGTGTTTGACATTCTTGCGATCTATATAATCTAAGCAGTAAAGATTCACTGCTTATGTAAACACCTCGATGTATAATTGGTCAGTAAGACCCTGTTACGATTGTTGATGATATTCCGGTAACCACCGATGGACGAGAACTTTGCCTATTGGCCCGCCTCGTTCAACGAGCAGGAAAATGGTTCTCTTCGTCCCTCGCCCTTGGTATCGATGTTGTTGCCGACATATCTGACAGGCTACCCTTTGACACGTCTTACTATCATGACCGTGCAAAATGTCGGCCCCCCTTCCTACTTTCAACCACATGGTGGGCCCATAACCCACAGTTCCACAGGATCAAAACCTGACTCTCCTGTACACCCCTGTTGCCCAAGTTATTCCTCGTGCTTGACTTCGTATGTAATTCACGAGCCATCTTCCGAGGGATCATCAAATCTGTTACCGGACACCATACTTATTCCCGATCGCTTTGAGCCCCTTTCACGCCCTGTTTCAGGCATCGAACGGTTGCCTGCTCGCTCGAAACTTCCCATGAAACCTCATTACCTTGCTCTCGATATTTTCTTAAGTTTCAATTCGAGAGTTACGTTCTGCCACCTTCCCCGATGTTATCGACCAGATAGTCAACCTTGTAGCGGTTCGTTCTCCCGGAATACCCCCCTTATTCTGTCGTAAGTACGATGGAGATCCCGAAGAAAGGATGACGACTTCATCATGATGACCTGAAGCAGAAAAATGAAGACATCAATGTAATGGATTGATCTCTTCGAGAAGAGCAAGCTAGGATGAGAAGACCTGCTAGATTCGTTACCAAACCTTCCCCCCTTTCACTACCTCTTAAATCTCGGGACGAGATTTCTTGTAGTGGAGGAGATTTGTAACGCCCGGATAATCATGCTACAGTAATCCCACGCTAATCATGCCATGACACCTCGGTTACTGTTGCTATCCTCGCAATAATTCGGAACCGTTCGAAATTCAAATTCAAATTAATGGTAACAATAGAAGTTTTCAAAAATTAAAACTAAAATGTTCGGTGGTTGTCAAATATTACAAAGTTAATTATGGTGCAACAAACCCATTTTTATAAAATACCTAAATGTTCTAAATTAAATAAAACAGAATAGGAAAAGAAATAAAAGAAAAAAAATACAAAAGCAAAAGACAAAACAAAACTAAAAGAAAAAAAAAGGCCCCCTGGCCAACTGGGCCAGACGGCCCAGCTCATCGGCCAGGCCGGCCCACCTGGCCCAGCCGGCCTCCCCTTAACCCCCACCCCGACCGGAACCCTAGCCGGTCCGCCACTCCACCCCCCCCCCCACTCGCTCTCCCCCATCCTCCCCGATCCAGATCGGATCGGGGAACGAACCCCATCGCCCCCCCTGCGCCCCATGCCGCCCGTAGCCGCCCCGTCGCCGGACCGACCTCGTCCTCCTCCCGCCGGCGCCGCCCCCCTCTCCGTCGTCCTCCCCGACGCGCTCCATCGACCCCGACGCCGGACCGATCCGCCGCCGGCCGGAGCTCCACGCGCCTCCTCCCCGTCGCCCGGTCATCCCCGACTCCTCCTCGACCCCCCACTGCCCCGTGCCCTACTCCCCGCCATGAGCAAGCCCCTCCCTCTCCTCTCTCCCTCCCGTGTCGACCGCGCCACCATGCCCCGCGCGCCCCGCTCCGCTCCACTCCGGCAGCCCGCGCTCACCGTGGCCTCGCGCGCGCCCCGGCCCCTGCTGCTGCACTGCTGCTGCTCCGCGCGGCACCCGCCCGTGCAGCGCCCAGCCGTCGCCCTTGCTCCCTGTGGCAAACCCCGTCGTCGCACGGCCCCTCCGTCTCCGCGCCGTTCCGGCCGCCTGCCGGTGCCGTGGCCGCCGGCGCCCCGTGGCGCTGGGCTGCACCCGTTACGGCTGCGTCCAGGTGACCCGACGCCCACACGCCCGCTAAGGCCCCTTCGGGCCACTGACCAGGGGGGCCCAGCCCACAAAACGTTTTAAAAGAAAATGAAAATGAAAATAAAATAAAATGAATTAATTAATTTAATAATTAATTAAATTAATTAATTAGTGAATTAATTAAGTTAATTAATTCTATTTAATTAACCTAATTAATAAGTTAGTTTAATTAAACAGTAACTGGATTAGCTAAACCCTAACTAACCTAAACAGAGGATGACAGGTGGGCCCCGCTGGACCCACGGGCCAGGTTTGACCTTGGTCAGCTGGGTTTGACCTGCTGACGTCATGGTGATGTCATGCTGACATCACCTTTCACTGTTCTGGATAATGTTCAATTTAAATAATTAAATAAATTTCGAAAATGCCTAAAACTTTGATAAATCATAGAAAATAAACCGTAACTTGGATTAAAATAATTTCAACATGAAAGTTGCTCAGAACGGCGGGACGATTCCGGATACGCAGTCCGTTCGTCCACCACACCCCTCTAACCTATCGAACCCGCAACTTTCCCCCTCCGGCTCCTCTGCCCGAAAACACGAAACACCGGGAATACCTTCCCGGATGTTTTCCCCCCTTCACCGGTATCACCTACTACCGCGTTAGGGCACACCGAACACCGCGTATTGCCTTGTTATATTTTGTGATGCTTTGTTTGCTCTGTATTCATTATTTCTTCCCCCTCTTCTCTCCGGTAGACTACGAGACTGACGCTGCTGCTGACCGAGTTCGACTACGGAGTTGACGACCCCTCCTTGTCTGAGCAACCAGGCAAGCCCCCCCCTTGATCACCAGATATCGCCTATTCTCCTCTATATTGCTTGCATTAGAGTAGTGTAGCATGTTACTGCTTTCGTTAATCCTATTCTGATGCATAGCCTGTCATTGTTGCTACATTCATTGATACCTTACCCGCAATCCTAAATGCTTAGTATAGGATGCTAGTGTTCCATCAGTGGCCCTACACTCTTGTCCGTCTGCCATGCTATACTACTGGGTTGTGATCACTTCGGGAGGTGATCACGGGCATATACTATATACTTTACACTGTTACATTACCTGTGATACTGTTCGGAGTTGGGGGCTGAAGGGGCAGGTGGCTCCATCCCGGTAGAGGTGGGCCTGGGTTCCCGACGGTCCCCGACGGTTACTTTGTGGCGGAGCGACAGGGCAGGTTGAGACCACCTAGGAGACAGGTGGGCCTGGCCCTGTTCGGCGTTCGCGGATACTTAACACGCTTAACGAGATCTTGGTATTTGATCTGAGTCGGCTACGAGCCTATACGCACTAACCATCTACGTGGGAGTAGTTATGGGTATCCCGACGTCGTGGTATCAGCCGAAGCACTTCAGACGTCAGCGACGGAGCGGCGCGCGCCGAATTGGACTGGAACGCCACTAGGCTAGGTCTGCTTTCGGCCGCCCACGCAACGTGCAGGTGTGCTCAGGGCGATGGGCCCAGACCCCTGCGCGCTTAGGTTTAGACCGGCGTGCTGGCCTCTCTGTTGTGCCTAGGTGGGGCTGCGACGTGTTGATCTTCCGAGGCCGGGCATGACCCAGGAAAGTGTGTCCGGCCAAATGGGATCGAGCGTGTTGGGCTATGTGGTGCACCCCTGCAGGGAAGTTAATCTATTAGAATAGCCGTGATCTTCGGTAACAGGACGACTTGGAGTTGTACCTTGACCTTATGACAACTAGAACCGGATACTTAATAAAACACACCCTTCCAAGTTCCACAGACAACCCGGTGATCGCTTTTCCGCAGGGCGACGAGGAGAGGATCGCCGGGTAGGATTATGCTATGCGATGCGACTGGAGATGCGCTTGGAGATGCTACCTGGATATGCTACTTGGAGATGCTACCTGGAGGACTTCAATCTACTCTCTTCTACATGCTGCAAGACGGAGGCTGCCAGAAGCGTAGTCTTCGATAGGACTAGCTATCCCCCTCTTATTCTGGCATTCTGCAGTTCAGTCCACTGATATGGCCTCCTTACACATATACCCATGCATATGTAGTTTAGTTCCTTGCTTGCGAGTACTTTGGATGAGTACTCACGGTTGCTTTCTTCCCCCCTTTTCCCCTTTCCTTTCTTTTTGGTTGTCGCAACCAGATGCTGGAGCCCTGGAGCCAGACGCCACCGTCGACGACGACCCCTACTACACCGGAGGTGCCTACTACTACGTGCAGCCCGCTGCCGACGACCAGGAGTAGTTAGGAGGATCCCAGGCAGGAGGCCTGCGCCTCTTTCGATCTGTATCCCAGTTTGTGCTAGCCATCTTATGGCAACTTGTTTAACTTATGTCTGTACTCAGATATTGTTGCTTCCGCTGACTCGTCTATGATCGAGCACTTGTATTCGAGCCCTCGCGGCCCCTGGCTTGTATTATGATGCTTGTATGACTTATTTATGTTTTAGAGTTGTGTTGTGATATCTTCCCGTGAGTCCCTGATCTTGATCGTACACATTTGCGTGCATGATTAGTGTACGGTCAAATCGGGGGCGTCACAAGTTGGTATCAGAGCCAACTGCCTGTAGGAATCCCCCTTTCCAACTCCTTGGCCGAAGTTGAGTCTAGACTTTACAAAACTTTTACTAACATGGCTGTGCGGCCCATGGGCCCACGTCGCCATTGGGAGGTATTAGGATCTTTTATTCCTCGACCTATACTCTGGGACTCTGATCTCTCTTCTATTCGGGTTAAATGAATTTTGCTAAATCTAACATTAGGATCTCGTTATCACTTTCACCCGGAGAGCCCCTTATTACTGATGATCGTCTGCTGCACGTGAAGACCCTGAAGATACTTTCCGCTGTTAAGCCGAGAACTTGTGTTCATCGCGTTTGCAATTCCCCTTCCACCGTCAACCCTTATGGGTAACTACTTACAGTTGTTATTCTTATATTATCCCCAGTTGGTCTTGTTATTACAAGATACCCCAAAACACTCGTCGTTGTTTCGATAATCCTTTGAGCTTACTGCCTCGCTGTTCATTGACACCTGAATACCCCTCCGGTTAATTCTCGCACTTGTTGAGTATCCGCTCATCCCCCCAGTTGTTCATGTGTTACACAAAAGTCTTCGAAATACCACCCGATATTCCGAAAATCCTCAGCAACCTATTGCTCTGGAATTTCTTGTTTGCTTTCATTATGGTTAATCCCATAAGTCTCGTAGTCTTAATGACATTCCTTGTCATTATCATTTTGAGTCTGCTGACTCAATATGTTTGCGAATACCCGCAAACATCATTAATCCTTATAAATTACCTTTCCGGCTGAGCTGCCATTCTTTTAACTGGAATTGGTTCTCGACCAATCCAATTGTCGTTGATTGTACCCTAAGGCTATTCAACTTATCCATCCCTAATCAGAGCATTGCTTCTGATCCCTTAAATTGGAAATCATAATTCCTTTGCATTTGACAATTGAGTTAGTCAGTTGTTTCTATAATTTGATCTCCTTGCACTCTTCTTCCTCTAGTTGAGTACCGATGCTCACGTCAGATCCCTTGTGGACCATCAGGCCCATTGTTGGATTTTATCCGTCAGCATCCTTCATATTCAATATCCTTGTGAGCCTTCCCTTGGATACATAATGCCCTTGGTAATTGTATCATCTACTTTCTCAACCTTGCTCTACTTTCGAGCTTGTGTTATTTACTCTTGAAACTTGTGGTATACGTTTCTAAGAAGCCCCTGTGGGTTGAACATATGCCTTCTCTATACCGTGTGAACCCGAAAGTTTTCACGAGTCATACTCTTCTGGTGCTTCACCAGATAAAATTTCAACACTGCATCTTCATCGAACGTGAGAAGTGAATGAAAGGTTATGCATTGGAGAAGTGGGAGTCGACCTTGAACTTGTGTTCATGCCCATGGACACGATGTTATCCCCACCTTCAGCCAGCTCGCCGCAAGCGGAGCCCCCAGCTCCACCAAGAAGGTGTCTCCCCAAGGCCGAGGACGTAGCGGGGCGGCAGACGAGTCAACAGCCGGCGCGCCGCGCGACACGCTCTACCGCGGCAAGCACTGTTGATGAGGACATCAATACCATTGTTACACCCACAGCCCCTACTGTTACATATACTGGACCAGTTACTAGAGCTCGCGCACGCCAATTAAATTACCAGGTACTTTCGTTTCTTGGTAATGATTCTAATGTTCATGAGATTATGATGCTGCCTAAATTGGATACATTTGTTTTGCTTACAAATGAAGGGCCTAGCTTGGAGAAGGATGAACATTGGAGCAAGAACACGCATGGAGTTGATGGCATGCGCAAGGGGACCAAGAACGGAGTTACAAGTGATGATTTCAGGACTTTGAAGCCGCCATAAGGAGTGCATGAAGCCTTGGATGAAATATACAAGATTCCACTTCATAATATTCGTCCATAGGCTATTCTAGGTGCTGCGTCACCTTATTAATGGGCCAGGCCCATGTAATTTCGAAATACTTAAGTATAGGCTATTTTTAGAGTCCGTATGTGTGGGGAAACAAGAGTTAGGGTTGGTTTCGGACCCCACCCTCAAGGGCCACGAAATTCCCCCCTCTTCCTCCATATATACAGCCCTTAGGGTGTCGTTTAGACTTTGGGTTTTGTTTAGATTAAAAGTTTGCCATAGCTGCAACTTCGCGTACTTCGTTTGTGTCCAACGACCAGACCAAGACGTCACAGAACCCCACCTTGATCAATAAAGCTTTCATCTTATATTCGCAATATCCCGATTGCAATCTCAGTTTCTTGCTTGTTCTTCGTTTGCTCGCAGGAAACAGACCCTCGTGGTCAGGTTGATCATGCTCCGGCGTGGTCAATAACCCTCGGAAGTTGGTTTAGCGATTGCTAAGGCGCGACATCTCGCACGTTCGTAGTCGGATCGTCAAGGTCGACTCCCACAGAAAACGATAGCCACCATCTCATCGAAACATCGGGACACCTTAGCCTCTATCAAGTGGTATCAGATTTCCAGGTTGCTCGGTGAGATTTTTACAGTTTTTCGTAGATTAGATCGAGCCTGTTCTTCATACCTACAGTCCACGAAAAAAAAGCCACACAAAAAAATTAGCGTTAGTTCATCATATCCGAACCAATCTGAGCCTTTGCATAATCTTTTTAGGGTTTTTGCATTGTTGAATTTGCGGTTGCATCATCGTGTCAAGTTTCTGGTCTTAGAGTCTAGTCTTTTAGAGTTTCGAGTTCTGGTCATAAGTTGTCACGCCGCCGCCGCACCATCCTCATCGCCTTGCCATCTACCACTTTTGCTTATCCGCCACCGCTCTGAATCCATATCCATATACCACCACCAATCCGTATCCATATACCACCACCAATCTGTATCCATATACCACCACCGCTGCCATATACCACAACCATATATGCACCACCAATCCAAGTTCTTCTCATATTAGGTTTGTTCTTAAGATCAATCTAAATTCCGTTTCGTGTTTCCTTGCCTGCGAAAAAAAGAGTCTGGAGACCCCCGGGCAGTTTTTAGGCCAAAATTTTCACGGGCAAATTTTTTTTCCCTATCCTATTTTTAGGCTTTTCTGAGTCTTTTGAGCCACGTGCCATCATAGTGATTTTTTGTCGCACTTTTTCGTCGTCGCTGCCCTGATTTCCGAAAAAAAAGTGAATTTTTTTTCGTGCCCATCCTATCAGTTTGACGAGGGAAGAGTTTTGAGACACTCGCCATTATAGTGATTTTTCGCAAAAAAAAAGAGGAGCGCAAAAAAAAAGAGCGCAAAAAAAAGAGCGAAAAAAAAGTTCCAGAGTGTGCTTTTCCCTTATTTACGTGCAGCGCCGTGATTTTGTTAGTGTTCTAGGCTCGCGTCTCTAGCACGGTCTAGCCTAGGACCAGCACAGTACCGTCGTTGAGCGTTTATTCAACTTTGCATCTCTGAATTGATTATTGCTGACCCTTTTTGCTACCATACTATAAGCCTTCCCAGCTCCACATACATCTACGTCGTGCGTTTGACTCTCCCTGGCAATCGCTCTACCCAAGCTTTTGAGAGTTTTGACTACAACGGTTGCCGATCACCGCCTGCTGCTGGGTAAGAACTGGTAAGAATTTGAGATTTGCTTGACGGATTTGTGACACCCGCTACCACCACCACTTGTTAGTAGTCTGTAGGATCATATTCTTGTGTGTTTCTATTGCTGCTAACCATGCCAGGATCACAAGCCGACGAGACTGACTGGGAGAACTTGACGAACAAGGAGCTTCATGATACGTTTCAGCAAATGATGAATGGACAGGTGCAAGATGTGATAAACAGATTTGAAGAGGCCATGAAGAAGATAGATGGCATGGAGAAGACGTTTGAAACAAAGCTCGATAACAAGTTTGCTGAATTGCTTTCGCGTTTTCCACCACCACCAGCTGCTCCTGCCGCACCTCTGCAACAACAGCAACAACACCGACAACCTCCACGTCGGGAAACAGCCCTCCGCCGAGCGAGCCGTGTCCCTCTTCAGTCGGGCCAAACTGCTGGTGCTGCTGTTGATACTTCTGTGGCTCCTACTGCTGATGTGGTGGAGGATGATTATGTGGGAGATTATGAGGATGAGGTTGATCAAAATCAGAACTACGTGCCACCACTAGCACAGCAACCACCAGGTCGTCCACATGCAAATAATGGCAATGGTAGGGCTCACCCTCAGGTACGAGATCATGACCATCTCCCTAAACTAAAATTGAATATTCCACCATTTGAGGGTAGATATGTTCCTGATATATATCTTACTTGGGAGTTAGAAACTGAACAACGATTTACATGTTTACAATATCCCGAGGAGAGACGTGTTCCTGCTGCTGTTTGTGCTTTCACTAGTTTTGCATGTGTTTGGTGGTCTGAGCATTGTAGATTATATCCTATTCCGGCTACTTGGGCTGCTTTGAAAACTGCTATGCGTACTCGTTGGGTTCCACCATATTATCAACGTGAATTACTTCAAAAATTGCAGCGCTTAAGACAGGGAAAAAATTCTGTAGAAGAATATTATCAGGAATTACAAACTGGCATGATTAGATGTGGTATTGTTGAGGAGAATGAAGCTATGCTTGCACGTTTTATGGGTGGATTAAATAGAGAGATTCAGACGATTCTAGAGTATAAGGAGTATACTAATATCACTCGTTTATTCCATCTTGCTTGTAAAGCTGAACGTGAAGTGCAGGATCGACAGGCATTGGCGCGGACTAACTTTTCTGCAGGTCGACCTTCATCATGGACACCACGTGCATCATCTACTTCCACACGTTCTGCTACACCGGCGCCTCCGTCGGCTGCCACCTCCAACCGTGATACAATAAAGCAGGCACAATCACCACTATCTGCCAAGAGCACACCTTCTGGGCCTGCAAAGAGCTCTTCTTCATCCATGGCATCAACAGGGCAAACACATGATATTATTTGTCGACGTTGCAAGGGTGGAGGTCATTATGCGAGAGAATGCCCATCTAAGCGTGTGATGATTGTTACTGAGGATGGTGGGTATGAGTCCGCTAGTGACTATGATGAGGAGACTTTGGCTCTTATTACACGTGACGAACACGGTGGAGACGATTCTGATCATGAGACGCAATACATGGCTCCTGAAGATGCTGACAGGTATGAATGTTTAGTTGCTCAACGTGTTTTGAGTGTGCAGGTTACACAAGCTGAGCAAAATCAGAGGCATAATTTGTTCCATACAAAGGGAGTTGTGAAGGAACGTTCTGTTCGCGTGATCATAGATGGAGGGAGCTGCAATAACTTGGCTAGCATGGAGATGGTGGAGAAGCTATCTCTCACCACAAGACCACATCCACATCCTTACTACATCCAATGGTTCAACAACAGCGGCAAGGTTAAGGTAACACGTACTGTTCGTGTGCATTTTAGTATCTCTACATATGCTGATTATGTTGATTGTGATGTGGTACCTATGCAAGCATGTTCCTTATTACTTGGTAGACCATGGCAATTTGATAAAAATTCTGTACACCATGGTAGAAACAATCAGTATACTCTTGTTCATAACGATAAAAATATTACTTTGCTTCCTATGACTCCTGATTCCATTTTGAAAGATGATATTAATAGAGCTAATAAAGCAAAACAGGAGACAAATAAGAGTGAAAATCAGATTGTGGCAAAAGAATTTGAGCACCAAATGAAGCCTAATAATAAACCATCTACTGTTGTTTCTGAAATTAAATTGAAAAGTGCATGTTTACTTGCCACCAAATCTGATATTGATGAGCTAGATTTCAGCAAATCTGTTTGCTATGCTTTTGTGTGCAAAGAGGCATTATTTTCATTCGAGGACGTGCCTTCCTCTTTGCCCCCTGCTGTCACTAACATTTTGCAGGAGTTCGCTGACGTCTTTCCACAAGACGTGCCACCGGGATTACCACCTATTCGAGGGATTGAGCATCAAATTGACTTAATTCCCGGTGCTTCGCTACCCAACCGTGCACCATACCGTACCAATCCAGAGGAGACGAAGGAGATTATGCGTCAAGTACAAGAACTGCTCGACAAAGGTTATATACGCGAATCCCTTAGTCCTTGTGCTGTTCCTATCATTTTAGTGCCGAAAAAGGATGGTACGTCGCGTATGTGCGTTGATTGTAGAGGCATTAATAATATTACTATTCGTTATCGTCATCCTATTCCTAGGCTAGATGATATGCTTGATGAATTGAGTGGCTCTACAATATTCTCCAAAGTTGATTTGCGTAGTGGATACCATCAAATTCGTATGAAATTGGGTGATGAATGGAAAACAGCATTTAAAACTAAGTTTGGATTATATGAGTGGTTAGTCATGCCTTTTGGGTTAACTAATGCACCTAGTACTTTCATGAGGTTAATGAACGAAGTTTTACGTGCTTTCATTGGACGATTTGTGGTAGTTTACTTTGATGACATATTGATTTATAGCAAATCTTTGGAGGAACATTTGGAACATTTACGTGCTGTTTTTATTGCTCTACGTGATGCACGTTTGTTTGGAAACCTTGGAAAGTGCACCTTTTGCACCGACCGAGTATCTTTTCTTGGCTATGTTGTTACTCCACAGGGAATTGAAGTTGATAAAGCCAAGATTGAAGCTATTGAGAGTTGGCCGCAGCCCAAAACGGTCACACAAGTGAGGAGTTTCCTTGGCCTCGCTGGTTTCTATAGGCGTTTTGTGAGAGATTTCAGCACCATTGCTGCACCTCTCAACGAGCTTACAAAGAAGGATGTGCCTTTTGTTTGGGGTACCGCACAGGAAGAAGCCTTCACGGTATTGAAAGATAAGTTGACACATGCTCCTTTACTCCAACTTCCTAATTTCAATAAGACTTTTGAGCTTGAATGTGATGCTAGTGGAATTGGATTAGGAGGTGTGTTATTACAAGATGGAAAACCTGTTGCATACTTTTCTGAAAAATTGAGTGGGCCTAGTCTGAACTATTCTACTTATGATAAAGAATTATATGCTCTTGTTCGGACCTTAGAAACATGGCAACATTATTTATGGCCCAAGGAATTTGTTATACATTCTGATCATGAATCTTTGAAACACATTAAAAGTCAAGCAAAACTGAACCGTAGACATGCTAAATGGGTTGAATTCATTGAGACTTTCCCTTATGTCATTAAACACAAGAAGGGTAAAGAAAATGTTATTGCTGATGCCTTGTCTCGTCGTTATACTATGCTTTCACAACTTGACTTTAAAATATTTGGTTTGGAGACCATCAAAGATCAATATGTTCATGATGCTGAATTTAAAGATGTATTGCAGAATTGTAAGGAAGGGAGAACTTGGAACAAGTTCGTTCTTAACGATGGATTTGTGTTTCGTGCTAACAAGCTATGCATTCCAGCTAGCTCCGTTCGTCTTTTGTTGTTGCAGGAGGCGCATGGAGGAGGATTAATGGGACACTTTGGCGTCAAGAAGACGGAGGATATACTTGCTACACATTTCTTTTGGCCAAAGATGAGACGGGATGTTGAGCGTTTTGTTGCTCGCTGCACTACATGTCAAAGAGCTAAGTCACGACTCAATCCTCATGGTTTATATATGCCTTTGCCTGTACCTAGTGTTCCTTGGGAGGATATATCTATGGACTTTGTTTTAGGTTTACCTCGAACAAAGAAGGGGAGGGATAGCATATTTGTTGTCGTGGATAGGTTCTCGAAAATGGCACACTTTATACCATGTCATAAAAGCGATGATGCTGTTAATGTTGCTGATTTGTTCTTTCGTGAAATTATTCGCTTACATGGTGTGCCAAATACTATTGTTTCAGATCGTGATACTAAATTTCTTAGCCACTTTTGGAGATGTTTATGGGCTAAGTTGGGGACTAAGCTGCTTTTTAGTACTACTTGTCACCCCCAAACTGATGGACAAACTGAAGTAGTCAATAGAACATTGTCTACTATGCTTAGGGCTGTTTTGAAGAATAACAAGAAAATGTGGGAAGAATGCTTGCCTCATATTGAATTTGCTTATAATCGTTCATTGCATTCTACTACTAAGATGTGCCCTTTTGAAATTGTGTATGGTTTCCTACCTCGTGCACCTATTGATTTGTTGCCTCTTCCATCTTCAGAGAAGGTTAATTTTGATGCTAAAGAACGTTCTGAATTGATTTTAAAAATGCATGAGTTAACTAAGGAAAACATTGAGCGTATGAATGCTAAATATAAACTTGCTGGAGATAAGGGTAGAAAACATGTTGTGTTTGCGCCTGGAGATCTTGTTTGGTTACATTTGCGTAAAGATAGATTTCCTAATCTGCGCAAATCAAAGCTAATGCCACGTGCTGATGGTCCTTTTAAGGTGTTAGAGAAAATAAATGATAATGCATATAAACTTGAGCTACCTGTAGATTTTGGGGTTAGTCCCACTTTTAACATTGCAGATTTGAAGCCTTATTTGGGTGAGGAAGATGCGCTTCCGTCGAGGACGACTTCATTTCAAGAAGGGGAGGATGATGAGGACATCAATACCATTGTTACACCCACAGCCCCTACTGTTACATATACTGGACCAATTACTAGAGCTCGCGCACGCCAATTAAATTACCAGGTACTTTCGTTTCTTGGTAATGATTCTAATGTTCATGAGATTATGATGCTGCCTAAATTGGATACATTTGTTTTGCTTACAAATGAAGGGCCTAGCTTGGAGAAGGATGAACATTGGAGCAAGAACACGCATGGAGTTGATGGCATGCGCAAGGGGATCAAGAACGGAGTTACAAGTGATGATTTCAGGACTTTGAAGCCGCCATAAGGAGTGCATGAAGCCTTGGACGAAATATACAAGATGCCACTTCATAATATTCGTCCATAGGCTATTCTAGGTGCTGCGTCACCTTATTAATGGGCCAGGCCCATGTAATTTCGAAATACTTAAGTATAGGCTATTTTTAGAGTCCGTATGTGTGGGGAAACAAGAGTTAGGGTTGGTTTCGGACCCCACCCTCAAGGGCCACGAAATTCCCCCCCTCTTCCTCCATATATACAGCCCTTAGGGCGTCGTTTAGACTTTGGGTTTTGTTTAGATTAAAAGTTTGCCATAGCTGCAACTTCGCGTACTTCGTTTGTGTCCAACGACCAGACCAAGACGTCACAGAACCCCACCTTGATCAATAAAGCTTTCATCTTATATTCGCAATATCCCGATTGCAATCTCAGTTTCTTGCTTGTTCTTCGTTTGCTCGCAGGAAACAGACCCTCGTGGTCAGGTTGATCGTGCTCCGGCGTGGTCAATAACCCTCGGAAGTTGGTTTAGCGATTGCTAAGGTGCGACGTCTCGCACGTTCGTAGTCGGATCGTCAAGGTCGACTCCCACAGAAAACGATAGCCACCATCTCATCGAAACATCGGGACACCTTAGCCTCTATCAACTGTTGCCGCGGGAGCACCTCATGCCGCTGCGCAACTGGAGCGGGGTCTTCCCGGTCCACCGCTTCTGCTCCTGCCAAGCGGCCAAGGGAACCTACTCCTCCGCCTCGTTGCGCCGAAGGTGGGCCGGACTTCGACCTCTCCGCGCTCAGCTCCGACGAGGAAGAAGAAGAGTAAGATTCTCTGCTATACTTGTAGTTCTTCAATTCTTGCTGTTTTGTCTTGTATCTGATTTGCTTTACTCCAAACCCATTCCTTTTCAGGACTCTGGCCCAGAGAGCGGCAAAGAGAGCCAAGGCCCCGGTGATTGTCATCGAGGACGAACCCACCGCGATAGCAGGGGGTGCGTCCGAGACCACCTTACCGGACCCGGCAACTACTCCCCAAAGCAGCCCCAGCGCAGCCCCCAGCGTAAGTATATGGTTTACTTCCTGCTGTTAGGCGCGCATGGGTGCTCTTTCTTTGCTGACATCTGATTATTGGTTTGTGTAGGAGCAGAGCAGCCTCACCAGGTGCGCCCGGAAGCCGCCCCCGACATGCCATCTGCTTCGACTACACCGCCAAGGGAGGATTCCCCGGCAAGGGAGCGTTCTCCGGCAAGGGAGAATTTTCCGGTAAGGGAGAAGTCTCCGGCCAGGGACAGTTCTCCGGCAAGGGACAGCACCAGTGATCCTCTGGTGGCGGAGACCACGACTGTAGAATCCAGTGCAGGTAATCCTCTTGCTTGAAAACTTCCCTTGGGTTCTTCTTCTTCTGATTTTCTTTTTGAATATTTGCTTGACTTTTCTCCCTTTTCCGGTCATCAGATCCATCTGCCACGGAGCCAATGGAAATCGAAGTCACCGGCGAGGAGAACGTGCGCGGCAATACCAACGACGCCGCTGCCACCGAAGAAGAAACCGGCGCTGATGATCCCGCCGGCGAAGAGGCCGCCAAAGCTGCCGCCGCAGAAGCTGGCGATGGGTCCGGCGATCGCACTGACGGACCTGAGGCCGCAGGAGCGCCCGGCGCTACACCGACCGCCGATCCCTCCGCCGCTGCCGCAGCGTAAGGCTCTGAAGAGCCCCAGCCCGGCGCCTATTTGAAGGCCGGCGATGGCGTCTTCATCAAGCTCCCCTGGGCGTCAAGCTCCAGGGCGCCGGTTGAAGGAGAAATCTTGGATGGAGAGGTGCTCGCCTCTGCTGGGCTGACGCTGGTCGACGCGCCGAGCAGCAGCGGCGGCGAGCCTGAGGAGGAGTGGCTGCTGCAGAAGCTGTTGTCACTATACCGCGCTCGACAGGCCAAGCTGGAATCCCGAGAAGCGCTTGTCGCGAAGGCGGGAGTGGACATCGAGAAGCGCGTGGAGGAGCTCCGGGGTCTCAACCAGGAAGCTCTCCGGTCCCTGGCAGAGGAGCGGGAGCAACTCGCCGAGGAGCGGAAAGCCTTCCTCCTCCAGAAGGCTGAAGTTGAAGAGCAACAGCGGCTTGTCGCCGAGAAGCTATCTGCGCAGGAAGGCGAGTTGGCGCAACGAAAGGTCAACCTTGACTGTCAGGACCCCGATCCTAAGTCACACCGATCTAGCATGTAACACATCATATCACTTTGCGGCCTCACGCACGGTATTCCCACGGGTGCCACCTTACCTGGCCCGGGACCGTTTGCGCCTTTTGGCTCATGTATATGATAGTGTCGCTAGCATCCATATGACAAAGAACCCAGGCTGACATGGCTAGTCGTGAACCCAAAGTGGCACTAACTTACAGGGACAGGCATCCATGACCCAACATCGAACGTGTCGGTCATCAGCGAGTGAATCCAGGCTGTAGCACTGGGCTAGCAGGACTCCGGTGAACCGGGCTGTAGCGGGCTAACAGGACTCCGGTATTCATCGCGTGACATTTCCCCGAAGGGACAGACACAGGAACGAAGAAGGACACATGCCGGCCATCCTAAGTGTTCCGGAGCAGTAGCAAGCTACCATGGCTCCGTGGAAACACTAGGAGACATTTCCCGGTAAGAGAGGCTACCAAGGATAAACAACTAGGTAGTCAGATCCCACACATATCAAGCATTTCAATAACATACACACAATATGCTCGATATGTGCAACTACAACATGGCATCACAACATGACTCTACGACTCAAGTAATTTATTCAATAGGCTCCGAGGAGCGAGATATTACAAACAGGGGTCTCACGACCCAACATTCAGAGCATACAAGTCAAAGCACAAGCGGAAGCTATCATGTCTGAGTACAGACATCTATAAATGAAAAAGGCTGAGAAGCCTGACTATCTATCAGATCCTGCCGAGGGCACAAGATCGTAGCTGAGGTATCAAGCTAAACGTCGAAGTCCACGCGGAACTACTAGTGAGACTGAAGTCTCTCTGCAAAACATAAAATAGGCAAACGTGAGTACAAATGTACCCAGCAAGACTTACATCAGATCTATCTACATATGCCTCATTATCAACAAAGTGGATGGTGGAGTTTGACTGCAGCAAGCCAGCTTTGACTCAGTGGCTAACCTGAACTACGACTGCAAGTAACTCTTTTGAGGTGGCGCACACGAGTCCACATATTCACCATATCAATACACCACTATGGATCCGCTCCCGTCTCCCTACGAGAACGCCATCCATAGCACTCACGCTTATCTTGCGTGTTTTAGAGTATCCACTTTCACTTGTCTATGAACTGTACAAGGGGTCCAAGTTTCCATATCCGAGGAATCCGGCTATTCGAATAGATATTGATAACCCTGCAGGGGTGTACTTCTTCACACACGCTCTCACCACTTACCGCCCTGTACACGTCATGTACCTCGGCAACCTTCAAGCGGAAGCCGGGCGAGGGAGTCGGCCACGACCTGACTAACCGAACAAGTCTCTAGTCCAGGTTTATCGCCTATTCGGGTTCCATCCGCAAGGAGATCCGACCGGGGTGTCGCTTACGGCCCCAAATGATGTGAGCAGGGTTCCCAAGCCCACCATCCGGGTGCCACTTGGTACACCGTGCCACTGTGCCTAGTCTGTCCCAAGCCCACCTGTACCGGGTGCCACTTGGTAGACTACTAACACTACCTACAAACACCAGAAACTAGTTGCAACTCCTGGACAGAGATCATGTTGATTAATAAGTCGAGAGGGGCACTTAAGCATTCCAATGTGTGGTAGTAGCTGGTCATGGATCACAAACACAGAACTCAGTTCCTGAGGACGGCTGCAATGAGACAACCCACCATGTACTCCTACATGGCCTCTCACCGCTACCTTTACCAAATCGTGTTCATACACTTAGCTCACACACAGTAGGACATGTTCACACGCCTCTGATTCATCCCCGATGAATCAGACCTGACTCGACTCTAAGCAGTAGCAGGCATGACAAACAAGCATGAATGAGTAGGCACAACAGGGCTCAAACAACTCCTACTCATGCTAGTGGGTTTCATCTATTTACTGTGGCAATGACAGGTCATGCAAAGGATAAAGGGGTTCAGCTACCGCAGCAGGTAACAGATGAATCGTTGTTGTCCTAATGCAGTAAAAGAGAGCAGGAGCGAGAGAGTGGGATTGTATCAGAATGAACAAGGGGGTTTTGCTTGCCTGGCACTTCTGAAGATAACATTGAGTCTTCATCAGTGTCAACGATCACGTCATCGGTATCACGTCTATCAAGAGGGGACAAATACCGGCAACACATGAAGGAACACAATCAATGCAATGCACAATATGATGCATGATCATGACATGGCAAAATGAATGTGTTTTGAGCTAATGCAACTAGCAACAGATTAAATGAAGTTGGTTTGAATACAAGATTCAAATTCAAACTCCATATGTGATTAAATAAATGCCCTTTATATGATTTGTGCTAAACAGCAGCTATAAGTTGTTCTAACATGCATGAAAATGGTACAGATGGATTCCTTGAATTTTTCTGATAATTTTCCATATATAATTTGTCCAATTTGGAGTTACAGAATAAAAGTTATGAATTTTTGAAGTTTAAATAATATTCTGGAATTTCTTGATTTAATTTAATCCAGAAATATAAATATTGCGCCAGCATGACGTCAGCATGACGTCAGTGGTCAACTGCGGCTGGCTGGGGTCAAACCTGACATGTGGGGGCCACACGTCAGTGACAGGGGGGGTTTAACAGGGTTAAATTAATCCTAATTAGGAATTAGTGGCGCTGGGGCCCACTGGTCAGTGTCAGGGGGGGTAGTTAGTTTAACTAATTCGGTTAGTGCTAATCCTAATTAGCTAACAGGGCTGGGCCCACCTGTCAGGGACACAGGGGGGTCCTGCCGTGGTCAAGGTGGGTCAAACCCACCGGCGACATGACGCCGGCGAGGCCCGAGACGGCGGCGCGATGCGGAAACGCGCTACGGGGCACGGGCGAGGCCGTGCTTGGGCTCGTTGGAGAGCCCTTGCTCCCGCGCGTCGAACGGTGGTGGTGGTCGTGCCTGAGGTGGCCGGTACCGATGACGGCGACGACCGTGGCGGATGCCGGAGCTCGGTTGAGCTCGGGGTCGAGGCTACAACGGCTGCGGAGATGCGGGGTTGGCACCTACGGCTTCTACGCGGTGCGGTGAGGACGTGGGTGTGCTCGTTTGGACGCTACGGTGACTGTGGCCACGACGGCGACATCGCCGGCGGCGTGGAGTTCTCGGCCAAGACGGGGCTAAGGCCTAGAGGTCGAAGGAGACCAGGGGAGAAGGGGAAGACGACTCGGGGGCTCACCGTGAATCCGTTTGGAGGGTCAGTGGGCTCGAGGGCGGCCGGAGTGCAGCGAATCGACGGCGATGATCTCCGGTGGCCGAGGAGGGGAACGGCGACGTGGGCGGCAATGCAGGGCTTCCGGGGGGGCTTGGCTTGGTGGGGAAGAAGAGGGGGTCGCGGCGGAGCTCCTGAGCTCAGCGGAGGGGCGAGGGGTGGCCGGTGACGGCTGCTATGGCGAACGGCGGTGATGGTGGTGTTCGGCCGTGAGAGAGGGAGCGAGGGAGAGGAGAGGAAGAACCGAGGGAGAGTGAGAGAGAGCAGGGGGAGGGCGTGGCGTCGTCCGGGGCATCGAGACGAGGAGGGGAGGGCAGGCAGGCAGGCGAGCAGGTGGCGTGGCGCGGTGGCGTGCGCGCGCGCCGGCCACACTCCCCTCCCTCTGTCGAGGACGAAGACGACAGAGGAGGGAGGCGGGCTGGGCCGCCTGCTGGCTGGGCCGGCCAGCTGGCTGGGCTGCACAGGGAGGAGCCCAGGTAAGGTTCTCCCTTTTATTTATTTCTGTTTTTCTAATTTCTGACATTTGTTTTGATTTAATAAAATATTAAATCATTTATTTACCTTATGCCAATTTTTGCAAGAGATAGATATATTATTCCAGAGCTCCTTTATAATTGGCATAATATTTGGACATATATTAATATATATAACTAATATATTTCCAATGCAATTATTTATGCATTAATTCCAAATGCCCAAAATAAATACCTATGAGCTCTTAAAAATATTGGTTTGATTTTTATCTCTGTCCAATATTTTCAGAGAGCAACATGAGCATTTTCTTGGACCCTTTTGGAGAAATTTTTATTTGGGTCATTTTTCAGAAATGATTCTGAGGGTTTCACAAATCCCCATTTCAAATTAAATGGAATTTTAAACATGATGCACACACTCTGATGCATGACTAGGCATTGTCAGAACTAGGGATGTGACAACTCACCCCCACTAAACAAGAATCTCGTCTCGAGATTCAAGCGTAGGGTAAGGTGAAAGGTAAACGCAACTAGTATAATCTTCACGATCCAGGGTGCACTTCAGTTGAACGTTGATTCAGTCACCATCATTGTCTTGAAGTCTTGCTCTGAGAAATCCTGTCAACATGACATGGAGGGAAGAAGGAGACTCTAGAAGGACTGATCTTTCGAAGATTGAACCACTCAGGATTAACTCCCAGAATGACATAGCAACATCTCTCGAGCTGAGAGACGAAGCATACCTCTGGAGGGATGGAGTGGAGCAGGTGACGAGGTTCACTAGGTAGACAACAATTCCAGACTTAAGAATGTGGCGATCGGTTGTCAACGTAGCGAGGAGTTGAGTTGCCATGATACCATAACGATACACCTTAGGGAAGGTGACTCGTAGAGATATTCCCTTAAGTGGCAAAAGGAATTACTTTTGATTCAGAGATCATTGAAACTCTTTAAACCAGCCTAAGACAATTCTCGAGCGATCGTTTGGAGGGGGTCGGTAGAATGGCATACTCAAACTTGGCTGATGTGGATTACCTTGTTGAAGACAACGTAATGGATGAATTTGCTTATCACCGGAAATGGAAGAGACCCATGGTAGAATGGCACATTGGCGGTGCAAGCTGGGAACAAAATGCAAATGCTGGGAATGATTCTGGTAACTGGGGAAGAACCCAACAATAGAGAGTGAATTCACTGTTTGAAAAGATCATAGCATTGCCGAGGAAACTGAGAGCAAACCCAGTTAGTGCCGATGATAGCACGTAGCGCTTGTGCGTGCTCCCAAGAACTTGAGCATTTCCATATTCATCAAGGTTTTACCAACATCCGTGTCAAGGATCCTGGCAACACAACATACCATGATGAATGATGATGGATGATGCAGATGCAAAGGAAGATAACACTTTCTCAGATTTCACCTTAGCGAGGCCAAGGAAACAAAATCTGGATGATCGACCGAGAGACATTTAGCACTCTGCTTCTAATGTTCTCCTTGACGTGCTAGTGTAACCCATTCGTAGATATGGTTTGATAACTAGAACATCAAGTAAAGGTCGGACTTCGGGAGCAATAGAATCCATAAGGAACAGTTACGGAGGTAAATCCTACGAAATCCTTATGGGGAGGTGGCCAACTTCCTCAAACAAGATACTACAATAATAGGTCTTCCGGCTGGGTGTGTTGGCCACGACATCCACTTTACCGGTTATCGAGGGACCAATATTATAGTTCTTGGGAAATGTTCCAAACCATCATATCTGCCTGAGATTCAGATCTGGTTGGTGTCAGGATATTCCGGACTCATCGAGTCTAGGAAGAAAAACGAAAGTTTGCAACACAAATCGACGAGATGACGTTGCGAGATTCTCAGGAAATGAACTACGATAGCAAGCTCCAAAACATGAGCTGGTTCTGCTACAAACATGTGAACACGTTGTTCCAAACAAGCATGCCCACATGGTAGTCTTACAATAAAACACTACCGAGTTCTGGTTGGGAGCCATCATCGAGGATATCGAAGTCTTTACGCAAGTCCATGGATTAGATCCCAAGCATAGACTTCTTTTCCTTGAACAAGTCAATCAGTGGCTTGGTGTGCTAGGATATACATATGGAATGAAGATGATCAGTCTAACAGACCACAGAATACTTCGCACATGCATGACTGACGTGGGATGATTCCAGAGGAGCAAAAACAAACTTTCTCGAATTCAAGGCGGCAACTTACATCAAATGCACGTGAATTAGAGGAAGTCACTGCTTTCATCCAAGCGTAGGCTTCATGAACGGAACACGAAGGCATTGCTTACAAAGTTTCCAACACTAGCTTAATGTTCAACAAAATCATGGAGGAGATAAGGATGTTGTCAATGGGCTCAACAACAATTCATCTGGGTTCCCTTTTATAAGGAATTCCATAGTTAAGTGAACACGGTGATAGCATTGGTCAGACCCATAAGATATAATGGCGTATGCTCGAGGAGTCAACCACGAGTAAGACAACATTACAAACATCGTTGGTTCTGATTTGATTTGACGATAGCCCACACTCAAATCAAAGGATTGATAAGACAATAGGTCCAGCAACTGATCACAGGGACCAATCGATGAAGATATCATCTTTCTTCAACACACACTACACAAGAATATCCCTTTGGAACGAACTAAGTCAGGCAAGCTTTTATCTCCCAACTCTCCAAGTTGTTGTTTAGCTTGACCAACTAGCTCAGGGGTATCCCACACAGATCCTTGGAGAAGGGGTGGTTTACAGGAATAAACCAACTTGATCACGAACTCAACATAGCGGTCAGGTGACAACCTGGTAATATTTCCGAGAAGATATACGGAAAATCACGAATCACCGATATGTTACTAAGCTCGAGAACAATCTTACTTTTCAGGGCAAGATGATATGATCAAATGAGCGAGGACTTGACAAAATCCTAACTCATTAATCAAAGAGTGCATCAGGAAATAAGGACTAGGTAACACGATCAGTCTTAGAAGGATGATTCAAAAACCAACATACTAAGAATAAAATTATTATCCTTTAACTACCAAGCAACGAGGTTGCTAGGAGTATTGATTTCACACACCATGATTCACTTGTCGGCATTCCGGTTGCGACAACACGGAACCGAGGGATGAATAATAATGGCGAGAAGTATCACTACATCAAGAATTCACAAGAGCCGGTGCAATTCTCATGAAAATCCTGACATAAAGACGGTAATACTTCAGGGTAGAACAGAATCAAAAACTGGATTGGCATTTTGATCTGCGGAGTACAGTTGTTTTGACCCAATCCTAGATATGGATGAGGTACTGGAGTTTGTTTCTCCTAGTCATCCTGAATAGAATGGCTTGACGGACCACAAGAATAATAGGCATCGATGAACGATTGCACACATACTCTTGACTATCAATTGATAGACGAGGGTCAGAAGACAACTAACGAGGGACAACCCAAAGGAACATATGTTTTCTGAGTTGTGGATGCATAGATTAGTATGTCGAGCAGAGCTCAACATGTTTCTTCCGGATAACCTATGCGGAAAGGTTGAACTAGCAGAGTCACAGTATATAACGGAGAACTCATCAAGAGCATTCTGGTTGTGATCGTTCAGTCCAACGAGGAACTTCTGCCATAAGTAGTTCATGGTATTTGGAAGAAGAAGATACCACGGACTCCAAGGGCTATCGCAAAGGTTACTAATAACCTAAAGGAGCCAGCAATTACTATCAACATGAAGTAAGTAGGGTGAATCTCGGGTTCAAAACCCAAGGAGTAGAATACCTACTACTAAGTAGCATCACGGGATGCTTTCGAGAATGATGGCCAGAATCATCACACTGGGAACACAAATCATGGCTAAATTACTAGATGATCCCCTAAGACACCTAGGGTCATAATAATATCTCCAACATAAATGTCAAGGTAACAGAGTACCTCAACTCACTGATTATTGTGCTTATTCCGACCAAAAGGGACATCGGAGACGGAAGGAAAGGATTTGCAAATGCATCAGACTATTTAGAAACCTGGAATGACTCGGACAGCATAACGGCTATAAATGCTCAGAAAAGATTTGAGACATTCACAAAAATGGTGGCATAACCACTCAGAAGCACAATATCAAGGTTTGGAGATCAACAGTTAACGTACGGAAGTAGTAGGAACTAAACTGAGACTTAAATCCAACAATCTTATAAGTCTACGGATTAGTAACACGTGATCCTGATAGAAAGAAGAGATAGCCTAGTTCTTAATCCCCGTAGAAGAGAAGATGATGACTCAGATCAGAAGGCCACGAGGTATAAGGAGTAAAAAGAGCCTTACGTTCCATCCCACAATCAATTCCCTTATATAACTAAAGAATTTCTAGACTCAACTTCGACCAGTTTGGCTTGGTAATCCTACAGGCAGTCAAGCTCTGATACCAACGATGTCAGGACCCCGATCCTAAGTCACACCGATCTAGCATGTAACACATCATATCACTTTGCGGCCTCACGCACGGTATTCCCACGGGTGCCACCTTACCTGGCCCGGGACCGTTTGCGCCTTTTGGCTCACGTATATGATAGTGTTGCTAGCATCCATATGACAAAGAACCCGGGCTGACATGGCTAGTCGTGAACCCAAAGTGGCACTAACTTACAGGGACAGGCATCCATGACCCAACATCGAACGTGTCGGTCATCAGCGAGTGAATCCAGGCTGTAGCACTGGGCTAGCAGGACTCCGGTGAACCGGGCTGTAGCGGGCTAACAGGACTCTGGTATTCATCGTGTGACATTTCCCCGAAGGGACAGACACAGGAACGAAGAAGGACACATGCCGGCCAGCCTAAGTGTTCCGGAGCAGTAGCAAGCTACCATGGCTCCGTGGAAACACTAGGAGACATTTCCCGGTAAGAGAGGCTACCAAGGATAAACAACTAGGTAGTCAGATCCCACACATATCAAGCATTTCAATAACATACACACAATATGCTCGATATGTGCAACTACAACATGGCATCACAACATGACTCTACGACTCAAGTAATTTATTCAATAGGCTCCGAGGAGCGAGATATTACAAACAGGGGTCTCACGACCCAACATTCAGACCATACAAGTCAAAGCACAAGAGGAAGCTATCATGTCTGAGTACAGACATCTATAAATGAAAAAGGCTGAGAAGCCTGACTATCTATCAGATCCTGCCGAGGGCACAAGATCGTAGCTGAGGTATCAAGCTAAACGTCGAAGTCCACGCGGAACTACTAGTGAGACTGAAGTCTCTCTGCAAAACATAAAATAGGCAAACGTGAGTACAAATGTACCCAGCAAGACTTACATCAGATCTATCTACATATGCCTCATTATCAACAAAGGGGATGGTGGAGTTTGACTGCAGCAAGCCAGCTTTGACTCAGTGGCTAACCTGAACTACGACTGCAAGTAACTCTTTTGAGGTGGCGCACACGAGTCCACATATTCACCATATCAATACACCACTATGGATCCGCTCCCGTCTCCCTACGAGAACGCCATCCATAGCACTCACGCTTATCTTGCGTGTTTTAGAGTATCCACTTTCACTTGTCTATGAACTGTACAAGGGGTCCAAGTTTCCATATCCGAGGAATCCGGCTATTCGAATAGATATTGATAACCCTGCAGGGGTGTACTTCTTCACACACGCTCTCACCACTTACCGCCCTGTACACGTCATGTACCTCGGCAACCTTCAAGCGGAAGCCGGGCGAGGGAGTCGGCCACGACCTGACTAACCGAACAAGTCTCTAGTCCAGGTTTATCGCCTATTCGGGTTCCATCCGCAAGGAGATCCGGCCGGGGTGTCGCTTACGGCCCCAAACGATGTGAGCAGGGTTCCCAAGCCCACCATCCGGGTGCCACTTGGTACACCGTGCCACTGTGCCTAGTCTGTCCCAAGCCCACCTGTACCGGGTGCCACTTGGTAGACTACTAACACTACCTACAAACACCAGAAACTAGTTGCAACTCCTGGACAGAGATCATGTTGATTAATAAGTCGAGAGGGGCACTTAAGCATTCCAATGTGTGGTAGTAGCTGGTCATGGATCACAAACACAGAACTCAGTTCCTGAGGACGGCTGCAATGAGACAACCCACCATGTACTCCTACATGGCCTCTCATCGCTACCTTTACCAAATCGTGTTCATACACTTAGCTCACACACAGTAGGACATGTTCACACGCCTCTGATTCATCCCCGATGAATCAGACCTGACTCGACTCTAAGCAGTAGCAGGCATGACAAACAAGCATGAATGAGTAGGCACAACAGGGCTCAAACAACTCCTACTCATGCTAGTGGGTTTCATCTATTTACTGTGGCAATGACAGGTCATGCAAAGGATAAAGGGGTTCAGCTACCGCAGCAGGTAACAGATGAATCGTTGTTGTCCTAATGCAGTAAAAGAGAGCAGGAGCGAGAGAGTGGGATTGTATCAGAATGAACAAGGGGGTTTTGCTTGCCTGGCACTTCTGAAGATAACATTGAGTCTTCATCAGTGTCAACGATCACGTCATCGGTATCACGTCTATCAAGAGGGGACAAATACCGGCAACACATGAAGGAACACAATCAATGCAATGCACAATATGATGCATGATCATGACATGGCAAAATGAATGTGTTTTGAGCTAATGCAACTAGCAACAGATTAAATGAAGTTGGTTTGAATACAAGATTCAAATTCAAACTCCATATGTGATTAAATAAATGCCCTTTATATGATTTGTGCTAAACAGCAGCTATAAGTTGTTCTAACATGCATGAAAATGGTACAGATGGATTCCTTGAATTTTTCTGATAATTTTCCATATATAATTTGTCCAATTTGGAGTTACAGAATAAAAGTTATGAATTTTTGAAGTTTAAATAATATTCTGGAATTTCCTGATTTAATTTAATCCAGAAATATAAATATTGCGCCAGCATGACGTCAGCATGACGTCAGTGGTCAACTGCGGCTGGCTGGGGTCAAACCTGACGTGTGGGGGCCACACGTCAGTGACAGGGGGGGTTTAACAGGGTTAAATTAATCCTAATTAGGAATTAGTGGCGCTGGGGCCCACTGGTCAGTGTCAGGGGGGGTAGTTAGTTTAACTAATTCGGTTAGTGCTAATCCTAATTAGCTAACAGGGCTGGGCCCACCTGTCAGGGACACAGGGGGGTCCTGCCGTGGTCAAGGTGGGTCAAACCCACCGGCGACATGACGCCGGCGAGGCCCGAGACGGCGGCGCGATGCGGAAACGCGCTACGAGGCACGGGCGAGGCCGTGCTTGGGCTCGTTGGAGAGCCCTTGCTCCCGCGCGTCGAACGGTGGTGGTGGCCGTGCCTGAGGTGGCCGGTACCGACGACGGCGACGACCGTGGCGGCTGCCGGAGCTCGGTTGAGCTCGGGGTCGAGGCTACAACGGCTGCGGAGATGCGGGGTTGGTACCTACGGCTTCTACGCAGTGCGGTGAGGACGTGGGTGTGCTCGTTGGGACTCTACGATGACTGTGGCCACGACGGCGACATCGCCGGCGGCGTGGAGTTCTCGGCCAAGACGGGGCTAAGGCCTAGAGGTCGAAGGAGACCAGGGGAGAAGGGGAAGACGACTCGGGGGCTCACCGTGAATCCGTTTGGAGGGTCAGTGGGCTCGAGGGCGGCCGGAGTGCAGCGAATCGACGGCGATGATCTCCGGTGGCCGAGGAGGGGAACGGCGACGTGGGCGGCGATGCAGGGCTTCCGGGGGGGCTTGGCTTGGTGGGGAAGAAGAGGGGGTCGCGGCGGAGCTCCTGAGCTCAGCGGAGGGGCGAGGGGTGGCCGGTGACGGCTGCTATGGCGAACGGCGGTGATGGTGGTGTTCGGCCGTGAGAGAGGGAGCGAGGGAGAGGAGAGGAAGAACCGAGGGAGAGTGAGAGAGAGCAGGGGGAGGGCGTGGCGTCGTCCGGGGCATCGAGACGAGGAGGGGAGGGCAGGCAGGCAGGCGAGCAGGTGGCGTGGCGCGGTGGCGTGCGCGCGCGCCGGCCACACTCCCCTCCCTCTGTCGAGGACGAAGACGACAGAGGAGGGAGGCGGGCTGGGCCGCCTGCTGGCTGGGCCGGCCAGCTGGCTGGGCCGGCCAGCTGGCTGGGCTGCACAGGGAGGAGCCCAGGTAAGGTTCTCCCTTTTATTTATTTCTGTTTTTCTAATTTCTGACATTTGTTTTGATTTAATAAAATATTAAATCATTTATTTACCTTATGCCAATTTTTGCAGGAGATAGATATATTATTCCAGAGCTCCTTTATAATTGGCATAATATTTGGACATATATTAATATATATAACTAATATATTTCCAATGCAATTATTTATGCATTAATTCCAAATGCCCAAAATAAATACCTATGAGCTCTTAAAAATATTGGTTTGATTTTTATCTCTGTCCAATATTTTCAGAGAGCAACATGAGCATTTTCTTGGACCCTTTTGGAGAAATTTTTATTTGGGTCATTTTTCAAAAATGATTCTGAGGGTTTCACAAATCCCCATTTCAAATTAAATGGAATTTTAAACATGATGCACACACTCTGATGCATGACTAGGCATTGTCAGAACTAGGGATGTGACATTGACAGCCACGAGGAGGATCTTGCCGCGCGCGAGCAAACATTTGGCGGGGCTCTTAAGGAAGCAAAGGATGCTGCCGCAGCTGCCGAGGCCGCCAAGAAGGAGCAGGAGACGAAGGTGGCGCAGCTGGAGGCCGATCTCAAGGCGAGCGGCGAGGAGCTTGCTGCGCTCAAGCATGAGCGCGAGAAGGACGCCACCGCTCATGGCGAGCTGCAGGGTCGTCTCGCCGAGAGGAGCAAGGAGCTTAGCGCCGCCAAGGACTCGAATGCAGATCTTGAGTTGAAACTGGCTACTTTGACCCAGACGCTGGACGGCGCCAGGGAGTAGGAGGTGGCCTTGAAGGAGAAGATCAAGGCCGACGAGGCACTGCTGGCGAGTGCTGCTGCCGCCCAGAACACTTTTAGGGAGAATGTGGAGTACTGGACGGAGGGCCTCGTGGATGTTGCCGCCGCCATCGACGGGGAGCTGGCGCAGCTGGGGATGGAGGATCTCGGGTATTCCTCCGATGAGCACCTCCAACCCAGCGCCAAGCTCAGCTTGTTCTTCAAAGGCGTGGCGACGGCCCTCCAGTGACTCCGGGAGAAGATCCCAAAGCAGCTGGCCGACGAGTCGCGCAAGATCTGCGCGGGAGGTCTTCAAAAGGTGCTGGTGAAGGTGGCCTTCCGCAATCCAGGCCTTAACCTCACCAACGTCCTCAGGTCCTTGCCGCCAGATGCTGATCTGGAAGCGCTCAAGACCCTTGTCGCACCCATTGTGGACAAGGTGAGCGGGATCAAGAGAGTTGAGGGCGATCGCGTAGATTAGGTCGCCCGTTTTCTCCTTTTTTGTTGCTGCTGGTCATGTTATGAGAACAATCTGTTAGAGCTGCGACAAGCTATCTTGTAATATAACTCTATTTTGGGTAGCGATTGCTGTGTTATTTCCTTTACTTGATTCCTTCCTTTGTATGTTTTTGCCCTACGCTTTTAGGGAACTTGTCGGCGCAGGCACCTTAGCCGCGAGCGCTGAGTGCGGGACGTCAGCAGCCTGCTGGCGGTGCCGCTACTGACAAGAAACCTTGTCGCAACTAGTCGCAGCTCACTTAAGTTGTTGAGTGGACTCGAAACAAAGTAAGGGCGCAACTAGCTACGAGTTGGTTCCTCCGCGTACAGGTTTTCCATACAAAGCACGGTCGTTCGAGGAAGATAACTTAAAAATTTTAAAACTGATTGCTCAAACTTTAGCAACTTAGCTTTTCTGTCGTTTGCTTCCCGGTAAGGCGAAACTTTCTTGAACGACGCCTGGTCCACACCATTATCTTCTCCTTTCCCCCCGGCAAACTTGTGGGCGAGGGAACCTTCGTTTCTTTGAGAAAGAGAAAGAAGGGAAAATAAATATATGGAGCCTTATGGCTCGTTATTGCTTACCGGGGGTAGGTGTTGCACAAAGTGTCAGATAACACATGCAAAAAAGAAGAAGGCATGAAATTGACAAGATGTGCGGAGCACATGAGCTTTACTTATGCACGGGGTCTACGCCAGGCTTTGTACAAAGGATTACATGCAACATCGGCAAGACTTGTACAAAAGGTGGTTGCCGGAACAGGTTCCGGCAACCGCGCCCTACGGGTAAAACTTACGAAGATGCTCAATGTTCCAGGAGTTGCTCACAGGAATGCCATCTTCGGTCTCAAGGCGGACAGCGCCAGCCTAGTGACTCGTTTCACCCGGTAAGGGCCTTCCCACTTCGGCGTCAACTTGTTGGAATTCTTGGCGGACTGAATGCGCCGAAGAACAAGGTCGCCTTCCTCGAAACTTCTGGCATTAACTTTGCGGCTATGGTAGCGGCGCAGAGCTTGCTGGTATCGAGCAGCTCATACAGCAGCCTGAAGACGGTCCTCCTCAAGGAGCAGCGCGTAATCTTGTTGCAGCTGCTCTTGCTCAAGCTCATCATAAGCGAGCACTCGAGGTGGCCCGTATACGAGTTCCGTGGGGAGAACTGCCTCTGCTCCATAGACTAGAGCGAAAGGTGTCTGGCCAGTGGCTCGATTTGGCGTCGTCCTGATCGACCAAAGAACCACCGACAGCTCCTCAATCCAGTTCTTTCCGCACTTGCGCAGCCTGTCGAAAGTCCTGGTCTTGAGCCCGCGCAGCACTTCAGCATTTGCCCTCTCCGCTTGACCGTTGCTTCTCGGATGAGCAACAGAAGCGAAGCAGACCTTGGCGCCAAGATCTTGGACGTATTGCATGAAGGTGCGGCTCGTGAATTGTGTGCCGTTGTCGGTGATGATCCTGTTAGGGATCCCAAAATGGCAAACAATCGACCTGAAGAACTTGACTGCTGACTGTGCTGTTACCTTCCTCACTGGTTCCACTTCCGGCCACTTTGTGAACTTGTCGATTGCAACGTACAAGTACTCAAAGCCCCCGACAGCTCGGGGAAAGGGGCCGAGGATGTCGAGCCCCCAGACCGAAAATGGCCAGGATAAAGGGATCGTCTGGAGAGCTTGAGCTGGCTGGTGTATCTGCTTGGAATGGAACTGGCACGCTTCACACTTGGTTACTTGTGCAGTTGCATCCTGGAGGGCTGTCGGCCAAAAGAAACCTTGCCAGAACGCTTTGCCGGCAAGTGCTCTTGCGCCAATGTGGTGACCACATATGCCTCCATGTATCTCTGCCAACAGCTTTTGTCCTTCTTCCCGGTGAATACACTTCTATTTCACACCGTTGAGTCTTCTTCTGTACAGTGTGTTGTCGACAAACTTGTACATACTTGACTGCCGGGCTACTCTTTCCGCTTCTTCTTGCTCTTCGGGAAGTTCTCCTGTCTGAAGGAAACGGACAATCTGCTGTGCCCATGCTGGAGCTTGCGGCTCGACAACAAGGACTAAAGGCACATCTGCTGCTGCGGGAACATCCGCTTCTACGGCGAGAACCTGCGGCTCAGCCGGAGCTTGATGTTCCCCGGCAAGCTTGCCGGAGCAAAACTTGTCGGGAGTGTCTGCTTCAACGGAACAAACCCTAAGGCTTGCCGGAGCAGACTGCTCCTCAGCACCCTTGGTGTTGATGTTGGGGACCTTCTTGGCAGCGGCTTCGGGGAGCTCTGCCGGAAAATAGTCACCATAAATCAACTTCCTCTTCTTGCTCTGTCCAGTTGATGGCGTTACAGACGGTTGAGTCAGATTGAGCACAAAGATCCCTGGTTCCACAGGTAACTTAAGTGCGGCGCACTTTGACAGGCCGTCGGCAATGTCGTTCTGAGCTCTTGGAACATGTTCCATCTGTAGGCCGTCAAAGTGCTCTTCTAACTTTCTCACTTCATCAACATAAGCTTCCATCAACGGACTCTGATAATTCTTGTTCACTTGGCGGATGACAAGCTGTGAGTCACCCCTGACAATGAGCTTCTTGATCCCAAGGTCTACTGCGATCCTGAGACTGGCAAGCAAACCTTCATACTCTGCGGTATTGTTCGTTGCTTGCTCCTTGGGAAAGTGCATCTGGACTACGTACTTGAGGTCCTCTCCGGTGGGTGCAACAAGTAGCACGCCCGCACCGGCGCCTTGCAGCGAGAAGGCACCATCAAAGTACATCAGCCACTCTTTTCTTGCTTCCTTGACGGGGATGCTTGTTTCTGGAATTTCTTCATCTTATGTTGGCGTCCACTCTGCTATGAACTCTGCCAATGCTCTGCTTTGGATAGTTGAAGTGCTCTCAAACTTGAGGCCAAAGCTTGACAGTTCCAGTGCCCACTCGACAATCCTGCCTGTTGCTTCTGGATTTTGCAGTATCCTCTTCAGCAGAAAACGAGTGACGACTGTGATCTCATGTGCTTGGAAGTAGTGGCGCAGCTTTCTCGAGGCCATGAGAAGGCCGAAAAGCAATTTCTACACACCAGAGTACCTTGACCTAGCCCCCTGCAGAAGGGAACTAACAAAGTAAACTGGGTGCTGCACCATTTTCTTCTGCATCTCCTCATGCGCCTGCGCAGATCCATCTTTGTCGGGACCAGAGCTTGTCAGTGAAGTCCCCTGCTTGTCGCTGGATGCATCTGCCGTGGTTGCTGGCTCATCATCCGCCTCCCTCTCCGCTACTAACGCAGCACTAACCACTTGATTGCTTGCCGCTATGTATAGCAGCAACTTCTCTTGTGGCTTAGGTGCGACAAGTGTTGGAGTGGAGGACAGGTATCTCTTTAAGTCCTGCAGTGCAGCCTACGCTTCCGGAGTCCATTTCATTGGACCTGCCTTTTTCAATATTTTGAAAAACGGCAGGGCGCGCTCAGCAGACCTAGAGATGAACCTACTGAGAGCAGCCACGCAACCGGCAAGTCTTCGTAATCCTTGACGCGCTTTGGTGCTTCAATCTGCTCAATGGCCTTGATCTTGTCGGGATTGGCTTCAATTCCCCGCTGAGACACGAAGAACCCGAGAAGCTTGCCGGAGGGGACTCCAAACACACACTTCTCGGGGTTAAGCTTGAGGTTGATCTTGCGCAGATTTGCAAAGGTTTCGTCTAAATCTTGAATCAGAGTTGCCTTGTCCTTGCTCTTGACCAGTATGTCATCCATGTAGGCTTCCACATTTCTGTGTATTTGTGGCTCAAAAGCGTCATGGACTACCCTTGCAAATGTTGAACCAACATTCTTTAAACCGAAAGGCATCCGTATGAAACAGTATGTGCCACATGGGGTGATGAATGCGGTCTTCTCCTCATCCTCTTCTGCCATGAAGATCTGATGGTATCCTGAATATGCATCAAGAAATGAAAGCAAGTCACATCCGGCCGTGGAGTCAACAATCTGGTCAATGCGCGGCAAGGGAAATGGGTCTTTGGGACAAGCTTTATTGACATCGGTAAAGTCGATACAAAGCCTCCATTTCCCGTTTGCCTTGCGCATGACTACAGGATTGGCCAACCACGTAGGATGGACCACTCCTCTGACAAGGCCTGCTGCTTCCAATTTCTTGATTTCTTCTGCGATGAATTCTTGGCGCTTCACTGCCTGTTTCCTGACTTTCTGCTTGACGGGCCGCGGATGAGGACAGACGGCAAGATGGTGCTCGATTACTTTCCTAGGAACACCGGGGATGTCACACGGTTGCCATGCAAACACGTCGACGTTCGCCCACAGGAAAGCAACGAGCGCGCTTTCCTATTTAGGGTCGAGAGTGGCACTGATGGTGAAGGTACCACCAGTGCCGTCCTCCTTGGCGGACACCTTCTTGGTCTCTGGTGGAGCTGCCATCGTCTTCTTATACTTGCCGGTGGAGCTCGATGGTGCGTCCTCGACGGTAGCGCAGCACTCCGAAGAGGTGCGCTTGCCGGAGTGGGCATCAGAACTCTTGCCGGACTTGGTCTTCTTCTTCCCCCCGGGAGCTTCAACGGCAAGTGACTTGTGATCTGTTGCGGCTGCTGCTTCCCGGTAGATTTTGTCGGCGCAGATAAGAGCATCCTTCTTGTCACCAGGGACATAGATGACACTTATCGGGCCTGGCATCTTCAGCATGTTGTACGCATAGTGAGAGGCTGCCATGAATTTGGCGAGTGCTGGACGACCGAGTATCCCATTGTAAGGCAATGGAAAGTCAGCAACATCAAAAGTGACCCTCTCAGTCCTGAAGTTCAACTCGCTGCCAAATGTTACCGGCAACGTGATCTTTCCCTTCGGCTTGCTCCTTCCCGGATTGATTCCTTGGAATGTGCCGGTCTCTTCGAGCTCGCTATCAGGGATCTGGAGTTTCTGGAGTACCGCGGAGGAGATCAGGTTCAAGGCAGCCCCGCTGTCAACTAGCATCTTAGTGACCTTGAGGTTGCGGATAGTTGGTGAAACCAACATTGGCAAGCACCCGACCGCAGTTATGCGATCAGGGTGGTCCTCAATATCAAAGATGATAGGCGTGCTGGACCATTTCAGAGGCTTGCGTGACTCAACGGGTGGTTCTGCCGCATTGACTTCCTGCACCCACTGCTTGAGCTGGCGGTGTGAAGTATGCAGAGAAGCACCGCCGTCAACGCACATGACCTCTGTGGCTTTCTGGAACTCCTGCTCATCGGTCTCGTCATCATCCATATCTTCATTGTCGTCGTCATCTTCATCCTTGTCGCGGCCGCAGGGAGGTCTATCTCCTTGCCGCTGCTTGGCCTTGCCGCGGCGTCCTCCTCGGCCGGGGCGTTTCTTGCCGGCTCCTCCAGCACCTTCCTGGGCCTTCTCCTTGTCGCGTCGCTCGTATTCAGCCTTTTGCTGCTCGACAAGCTGCTCGACCTTCTTGCAGCTCTGGAGGTCATGGCCCTTGGTACGGTGGATCTTGCAGTACTGCTTGTTGGTGTCGTCCTGCTTGTCGGCGACCGCCACAGCCTGATAGTTGGCGCCCGCGGCAATCTCCTTGCCGGAGCTACCAGCTTTGGCTTTCTTGGCGCCACCTCCATTGCTGAACTGCTCAACGACTAGCACATCTTTGCCTTTCTTCTTCCTGTTGTTCCGCCGCCGGTTTTTCTTTGCCGGGGCAGCCTCCTCACTATCACATCCTCCTGCTTCTGTATTCTCTCCAGGGAGTTTCCTCCCTTCCTTAGCACGTGCACACTTGTCGGCCGGGGCATATAGCTCACTACGTCTCTGATCTTGCACATCGCCATCTCCTCCCGCATCCCGCGGTTTCGCACGTTCTGATGGAACGCGCTGATGACCGCGGCAGGGTGGACATCTGGGATGTTGTGCTGTACACGGCTGAATCTCTGAATATAGTTGCGCAAGGGCTCTCCTTCCTTCTGGGCGAGCAGATGAAGGTCGCTCTCTTGGCCATGAGGCTTGTGGCCGCCTGTAAAGGCGCCGACAAACTGATGGCATAGGTCTGACCAGGTGGATATGGAGTTGTCCGGCAAGTGCATGAGCCAGGATCTGACATTGGGCTTGAGCACCAGCGGGAAGTAGTTGGCAAGGATCTTGTCGTCCCGCCCCCCGGCAGCTTGCACCGCGATGGTGTAGATGCTAAGGGACTCCGACGGATGCGACTTGCCGTCGTACTTCTCTGGTACGTCTGGCTTGAAATTCTTCTTGCTGGGCCACTGGACTTGCCGCAGCTCACGAGTGAACGCAGGGCAACCTACCGCATACGGCAAGTCGCTTGGTTCCCCTGGCGCATGCATGTGGACAGAGGGCCCAGCGCGCTGGTCGGATTGACACCGCGCTTCTCTTCGGCGCTCGATGCGAGTACGAGTGTCTTCTTGCTGTCGTTCGTGAAGAACTTGGTGCTGATCGCGACGAGCTCGTGGATCCGATGATGTGGTGGAGTCGCTGTCGAGGTGGATCCGGCGAGTCGGCGATCTTGGCCTTCGAGATGGAGAGTGCATGGTGGTTACACCCCCACCGGTTTCGTCGCCATCGGCTCGCGCCTGGCAGTCCTGCCGCGGCAGCGATGTACTCAGCTGCCGCGGAGTGTCGCCGTTGGCAAAGCCTATGAGACTCTGAATGGTGGCCCTCCATTAGTCGATCTTGTCTGTCGTTGGAGGGTAATCCAGGAGCAGTTGAGCTCGCGCCAAAGCTTCTGCTGGAGTGGTGGGTGGCAGTGGCGAACGGTGTGAGGAGCGGGATATGCTCGGACTTCTAACTGTGTTAGAAGGAGCAGTATCCCGTCCAGGCGACCGTAACTCGCTCGTGCCAGCATGTTGGCGTGCATGCTGGTCTTGAGCGCCCCGAGATCCACCAGCTCGATCTTGGTCCAACGAACGCATGGTACTGCAAATACCATGACGCTGTCGGTCCCGCGCCTCCTGAGATGGGCGCGGTGCTTGTACGGACGCCGAGGTCTGTGCAGCCTTGTCCTTGGACCTGGCAGCATCGTGAGCTCCCTCGTCGACGCCCGTTCTTCCGCCGGCGTCTACCCCACCACCTGTTTGCTCCGGTGGTGGTGGAATCGACGTGGACGGAACAGCTGCCTCCGAAGCCTTCTTCTTCGAAGGCATGTCGATGAAGAAGATGAAGATCTAGCTCGTGTGAACGCTGGATCAGGTTCACACAATCTCGACGCCCCCTACCTGGCGCGCCAAAGATGTAGGGGAAGCTGATCCACGAACACCTATGGGACCGCGGACCGAGCCCCTTTCGGTTCGGCGGGGGGCGGAGATCGCACGAAGAGCGGATCGAGGCGAAGCACACGAGCAGTTTACCCAGCTTCGGAGGTCTCCGGAGAGATAATACTCCTACTGCTGCATGTCTGAGTGTATTGAGTTCTTGCTCGGGAGCGCTGAGTGCTACAGTACACCCTAGCTGCTAACGAGACCGAGCGTGAGTGTTTTCTGCCTTCGAACCCCTTCTACATTGCGCATGGGCCTCCTTTTATATGCTCAAGGGGTCTTCGACAGGTGGCAACATAGACAAGGGTAAAAATGGAAAAGGAATTGCGGTAGGTACAACTACCTGTACAGTGTATCATACCTAACCCTGACGGCAGGGGACAAAGGCATTAAATGCCCGTCTGCGTCGCCCAAATAGTGCAGAAAGGGACCGTCAGGGACGCCACCGCTTGCCACGATGGCCATCTTGTCAGCGCCGCTTGCCACCGCGCACCGCTGGCTGCACAGCCTCTTGCCACGCGCGCCTGGAAAGGCCCCAGGGTGACACGTTGGTGGATGTGCTGGAGCGCGGGTACAGAGTGGTAGCTTTCCGCGGCAAGCGCCTTGCCGCGGTCGTTGTCTTGTCGCGTCCGGAAGCTTGTCGCTCACCGGGCCTTGCCGGGACGCGTGGCGCGTCGCGGCAAGTTCCTTGAGATGCCTTGGTTGGCCTTCCCGGCAAGCTCCTCTTGCCGGGGCCTTGTCTCCTTGGCTTGAATACTTCGTTCTTGAATGGCTCCAAAGGAACCACGGAGGACCTTGGCGGCCACCCGGCAAGCCTTGCCGCGGGGTGCTGCGACTGCCCGTGCACAAGTTCGGGATACTAGGGTACCCCTACTCTTGTACACCGACATCAAGTTATATCGATACTATCGCAGAGCAAACTTGAAAACATGGGCGCAAGCTTGTCTACTTGCATTATCTTGGCTATCCAACTTGAACCTCATATGTTGAAAATTATGGGAGTGTCAGGACCCCGACTCAATGCCACATCGATCTAGCATGTAACACCTCATATCACTTTGTGTCCTCACGCACGGTATTCCCACGGTGTCGCCTTACCTTTGCCCGGGACCGTTTGCGCCTTTTGGCACACGTATATGATAGTGCCGCTAGCATCCATATGATAAGGAGCCCGGGCTGACATGGCTAGTCGTAAACCCAAAGTGGCACAAACTTACAGGGACAGGCATCCATGACCCAGCATCGAACGTGTCGGTCATCAGCGAGTGAATTCCAGGCTATAGCACTGGGCTAGCAAGACTCCGGTATTCATCGCGTGACATTTCCCCGAAGGGACAGACACAGGAACGAAGAAGGACACATGCCGGCCAGCCTAAGTGTTCCGGAGCAGTAGCAAGCTACCATGGCTCAGTGGAAGCACTAGGAGACATTTCCCGGTAAGAGAGGCTACTAAAGATAAACAACTAGATAGTCAGATCCCACACATACCAAGCATTTCAATATCATACACACAATATGCTCGATATGTGAAAATACAACATGGCATCACAACATGACTCTACGACTCAAGTATTTTATTCAATAGGCTCCGGGGAGCGAGATATTACAAACATAGGTCTCATGACCCAACATTCAGAGCATACAAGTCAAAACACAAACGGAAGCTATCATGTCTGAGTACAGACAACTATAAATGAAAGAGGCTGAGAAGCCTGACTATCTACCAGATCCTGCCGAGGGCACAAGATCGTAGCTGAGGTATCAAGCTAAACGTCGAAGACCATGCGGAACTACTAGCGAGACTGAAGTCTCTCTACAAAAACATAAAATAGGCAAACGTGAGTACAAATGTACCCAGCAAGACTTACATCAGAACTATCTACATATGCTTCATTATCAACAAAGGGTATGGTGGGGTTTAACTGCAGCAGGCTCGCTTTGACTCGGTGGCTATCCTAAACTACGACTGCAAGTAACTCTTTTGAGGTGGCGCACACGAGTCCACATATTCACCATATCAATACACCACTATGGATCCGCTCCCGTCTCCCTACGAGAACGCCATCCATAGCACTCACGCTTATCTTGCGCATTTTAAAGTATCCACTTTCACTTGTCTATGAACTGTACAGGCAACCCAGAAGTCCTTTACCGCGGACACGGCTATTCGAATAGATAATGTTAACCCTGCAGGGGTGTACTTCTTCACACACGCTCTCACCACTTACCGTCGTTTACACGACATGTACTCGGCAACCTTCAAGCGGAAGCCCAACGTGGGTGTCGGCCACGGCCTACCTAAACACTCAAGTCTCTAGTCCAGGTTTATCGCCTATTCGGGTTCCATCCATGAGGAGATCCGGCCGGAGTTTCGCTCACAGCCCCAAACGATGTGAACAGGGTTCCGTGACACCAAACGGGCGCCCGGTATACCCGGCCACGTGCCTACCGCATCACAGTCCACCCCTCCGGTCAGCGCTGCCCACGGCCTCCAGCATACTACAAACACCAGAAACTACTTGCAACTCCTGGACAGAGGACAAGGGTGATCAAGAAGCCGAGAGGGTCCATTGGTTTCGGGCCCAATGCGTGGTAGTAGCTGAATCATGGATCACAAACATAGAACTTAGTTCCTGAGGACGGTTGCAATGAGACAACCCACCATGTACTCCTACATGGCCTCTCACCTCTACCTTTACCAAATCGTGTTCACACACTTAGCTCACACACAGTAGGACGTGTTCATACACCTCTGATTCATTCCCGATGAATCAGACCTGACACAACTCTAAGCAGTAGCAGGCATGACAAACAAGCATGAATGAGTAGGCACAACAGGGCTCAAACAACTCCTACTCATGCTAGTGGGTTTCATCTATTTACTGTGGCAATGACAGGTCATGCAGAGGATAAAGGGGTTCAGCTACCGCAGCAAGTAACAAATGACTCGTTGTTGTCCTAATGCAGTAAAAGAGAGCAGGGCGAGAGAGTAGGATTGTATCGGAATGAACAAGGGGGGGTTTTGCTTGCCTGGCACTTCCGAAGATAATATAGCTCTTCATCAGTGTCATCGATCTCATCGTCGAAACCACGTCTATCGAGAGGGAACAACCACCAACAAACAAGAAGAAACACAATCAATGCAATGCACAAACAAATGGATGACATGTCATGTTAGGGAACTGAATTGACCTAATGCAGCAGTAAGCCAAGTTAATTGAAGTGGAATTCAAACAAGGTTAAACTCCAACTTCAAATACTAGTTCATAAATTACCCTAATCATGATTCATCCTATTCATTGAGGTTAACTTGTTCAATCATGCATGATCATGGCATAAACAGATTCTTCATATTTTTCTGATCATTTTTCATATATAATTTATTTGATTTGGAGTTACGGTTGATTTTATATGATTTTTAGAAGTTTGGGGTATTTTCTGAAATTTCCTGAATAATAATAAATCCAGAAAATGATTTATGGCGTCAGCACCACCTCACTGTGACGTTAGCAGAGTCAACTGGGCGCCCCAGGTCAAACCTGACCCGTGGGGTCCATTGGTCAGTGAGACATACACTAAACCCGCGTTGACTCGGGCTTTGACCCGCTACAGGGCCCGCTGTCAGTGTCTGTTAGTGTGCTAATTGGGGGGATTAGCCGCTAATGGCAACGCCACGTCAGCGTCGCCGGATTAGGCGCCGGCGACCACATCTCGCGCCGGAGGCTCGCCGGAGTTGCGCTATGGGCTGCGGTTGGACGCGCGAAGAGCACCAGGAGGTAGCCCATGACCGCGTGCCTCTAGGGAGACCAAGGGGAGGTGCGGGGGTGGCCGGGGTTCGCCGGAGTGGAGCCCGAGGCGGCGGCCGGAGCTCGGGGTTGGGGCGAGTTAGTGCTACGGTGTGCAAACGAGCGAGGTGAGAGGCTAGCGGAGCGCTATGCGATGCGGGGAGCGAGTTAGGCACGCCAGGGTGACCAAATGGTCACCGGAGCTACGCCGACGTTGAGCTCAGGCGGCGGCGCGTTTCGGCCATAAAGGGGACGACGGCTACGGCGATCAAATGAAGCGGGGAAGAGGGGGAAAGGGTGGAGGAGCTCACAGCGATCATGAAGAGGGGCTCGGCTTGCTCGGGAACGGCCGGAGTTCAACGAATCGGGCCACGGCGACCGGCGGGTCCGAGGTAGGAGACGAGCCCGGAGAGGACGTTCGGGGGCTTCTGGAGGGGCGTGGCTCGGTGAGGAGGAGGAGGGGGTCGAGGCGGAGCCTTTGAGCGCATCGGCGAGGCTAGGGGTGGCCAGTGGCCACGGGTATGGCGACGATGACGGCGAGCTCCGCTCGGTGGTGCGCGCGAGAGGGGAGCAGAGGAGGGGATGGGGTCCAGGGGGAGAGAGGAGAGGTGCAGAGGGCGAGGGGGAGTGCGTGGCACTCGCAGGCGCGTCGGGGAAGCGGTGGGAAGTAGGAGGTGGCGCGCGCGTGCCCACGCGCGGCGACCACACGCCCTCCTGCCTACTGGCAGGAGGTTGAAGACGGTGGGGGCGACTGCTGGGCTGGGCCAACAGTGCTGGGCCGCAGCTGGGCCGCCAGGTAGGTTAGGTAGGTGGGCTGGTGGCCTTCTCTCCCTCTCTTTATTATTTGTTTTAGTTTTCTAATTTTCTGTAAACTGTTGGGCTTTATTAAAAATACCTATGCACTTTCAAAAATCATGAGACTGCTTGTGGCCATTATTTGGATTATTTCCAATAACCAGAATTTCAGTTCATGAATATTTGGACATTTAATATAATATATAAAATTTAAATGCCCAAATGCAAATAAGGTATGATTTAAATCCAGAGCCCAATATATCATGAAAATGTGCAGCACCTCTGGTTATGGTTTATAGCATTTCCCCAGAAATGATGAACATTTTCTAAAGCCAATTGGATTCACTGAAAAATATTTTTAGTTGAACCTATTTGAATTCCTTTAATGCTAGGGTTTAGGCAATCCCCATTTCAAGTTTCATAAAATTTAAACATGATGCATGGATGCTAAAGCAAAAACAAACAAGGGCTGATCTGGGGCTGTGACAGCTCACCCCCACTAAACAAGAATCTCGCCCCGAGATTCAAGACGTGAGGTAAGAGGAAAAGGGGAGTCACAAAACTATCACAATCTTCATGATCCAATTGCCCTTCTCGGAGATGGTGATCCATTCCATCATCTTGGTCTTGACGTCTTTTCTTTCGAGATCTTCACTCGACACGACAACAGAAAGAAGGGGAAAACCCTACATGATTTACTCGTCTTTGAAGATCGAGCAAGTCAAGATCAGTTCATGGAGAGATGTAAGAACAACTCTTGAGTTGAGACACCAAACACACATTAGGAATGATGGTAAAGAAATGGATGACGAAGGTTCAAATTGGTAGGCAACCATTCCACGCTTAAGTAAAATGGTGCATGGTTTCAAAGTAACAAGGAGATGATTGCCATGACTCCATAATGGGACACCTTAGGAAAGGTGACGCAAAGAGCTATTCCCCTAAGTGGCAAAAGAATTACTTTTGATTCAGAAATCGTTGGAACTCTTCATACCAGCCTAAGGCAATTCACAACGATCGTTTGGCGGAGTGCAAAGGAATGGTACACCCGGACTAGAATGGATGATGTGGACTACCTTGTTGAAGACAACGCAATGGATGATTTTTGCTTATCACCGGAAATGGAAGAGACCCATGGTAGAATGGCACATTGGCGGTGCAAGCTGGGAACAAAATGCAAATGCTGGGAATGATTCTGGTAACTGGGGAAGAACCCAACAATAGAGAGTGAATTCACTGTTTGAAAAGGTCATAGCATTGCCGAGGAAACTGAGAGCACTATACAGTTAATGCCGACGATCAAACCTAGCACTTGCACGTGCTCTCAAGAACTTGAGCATTTCCATAAACATCAAGATTTTACCAATATCCGTGTCAAGGATCCTGGCAACACATCATACTACCATGATGAATACCGGTGGAAGATGTAGATGCAAAGGAAGATAACACTTTCTCAGATTTCACCTTAACGAGGCCAAGGGGACGAAATCTGAATGATCGACCCAGAGACGTTTAGCACTCCGCTTCTAATGTTCTCCTTGACGTGCTAGTGTATCCCATTCATAGATATGGTTTGATAACTAGAACATCAAGTAAAAGTCGGACTTCGGGAGCAATAGAATCCATAAGGAACAGTTACGGAGGTAAATCCTACGAAGTCCTTTTGGGGAGGTGGCCAACTTCTTCAATCAAGATACTACAATAATAGGTCTTCCGGCTGGGTGTGTTGGCCATGACATCCACTTTACCGGTTATCGAGGGACCAGTATTATAGTTCTTGGGAAATGTTCCAACCATTATATCTGCCTGAGATTCAGATCTGGTTGGTGTCAGGATATTCCAGACTCATCGAGTCTAGGAAGAAAAATGAAAGTTTGCAACACAAATCGACGAGATGATGTTGCGAGATTCTTGGGGAATGAACTACGATAGTAAGCTCCAAAACATGAGATGGTTCTGCTACAAACATGTGAACACGTTGTCCCAGACAAGCATGGCCACGTAGTAGTCTTATAATTAAACACTACCGAGTTCAGGTGGGGAACCATCATCGAGGATATCGAAGTCTTTACGCAAGTCCATGGATTAGATCCCAAGCATAGACTTCTTTTCCTTGAACAAGTCAATCGGTGGCTTAGTGTGCTAGGGACACATATAGAATGAAGGTTGCAAGCCTCCAGACTACAGAATACTTCGCACGTGTGCATGACTGATTTGGGATGATTCCAAAGGAAACAAAACAATCTTCCTCGAATTCATGGCGGCAACTTGCATCAGATGCACATGAATTAAAGGAAGTCACTACCTTCATCCAAACATCTGCTTCGTGAACGAAACACGAAGAAATGCTTACACAAGTTTCCAACACTAGGTTGATGTTCAACATGATTCATGGGGGGAGACAAAATGCTACTGATGGGCTCAACAGCAACTCATCGGAATTTCCATATCACTGGACTTCCACCATCATGTGAACACGGTGATAGCATTGGTCAGACCGAAGATGTAATGGTGTATGCTCGAGGGATCAACCACGAGTAAGACAACATTACGAGCATCGTTGGTACTGATTTGATTTGACGATAGCCCACACTCAAATCAAAGGATTGATAAGACAATAGGTCCAGCAACTGATCACAGGGACCAATCGATGAAGATATCATCTTTCTTCAACTCATACTACACAAGAATATCCCTTTGGAACGAACTAAGTTAGGCAAGCTTTTATCTTCCAATTCTCCAAGTTGTTGTCTAGCTTAACCAACTAGATCAGGGATATCCAACACAGATTCTTGGAGAAAGGGTGGTTCACAAGAAACCAACTTGATCACGAGCTCAACATAACAGTCAGGAAACAACCCGGTAACACTTCCAAGAAGATATTTGGAAAGTCACGAACCACCGGTATGTTACTAAGCTTGAGAACAATCTTGCTTTTCAGGGCAAGACGATATAATCAAACAAGCAAGGATTGACACTATCCTAACTCATTGATTGAAAAGTGCACCAGGAATAAGGACTAGGTAGCACGACCAATCTTAGAATGATGACTCAATAATCAGCACGCTAAGAATGAGGTTGTTGTCCATTTAACTACCAAGCAACGGAGTTGCTAGCAGTATTGATTTCACACACCACGATTCACTTGTCGGCATTCCGGTTACAATAACACAGGAACCGAGGAATGAACAATGATGGCAAGAAGTATCACTGTACCAAGAGTTCATAGGATGGTGTGCAATTCCTATAACAATCCCGATATAAAGATGGTAATACTCCAAGGTAGAGCAGAACAAAAGCTGGATTAGCAATTTGTTCTGTGGAGCACAACTTCTTTGACCCAATCCTGGATATGGAAGAGGTACTGGAGTTTGTTTCTCCTAGTCATTCCGCGATAGAATGGCTTGACAGACCACAAGAGTAATAGGCATCGATAAACGAACGCACGCATACTCTTGACTATCAATTGATAGACGAAGGTCAGTAGACAACTAAAGAGGGACAACTCAAAGGAACATATAACTTTCTGAGTTGTGGATGCATAGATTAGTATGTCGAACCAGGTTCAACATAATTCTTCCGGATAACCCATGCAGAAAGGTTGAGCTGGCAGAGTCACAATATAGCATGGAGAACTCATCGAGAGCACTCTTGTTGTCATCTTTTGGTTCAGAAGAACTCCTGCCAAGAATGGTTCATGGTAATTGGAAGAAGGATGTACCACGAACCTCGAGGACTATCGCAAGGTTACTAATATCCTAAAGGAACTAGCAACACTATCAACATGATGTAAGTAGGGTGAATCTCGGGTTCAAGAACCCAGGAATAGAATACCTACTCCTAAGTAGCACCACGAGATGCTTTCGAGAATGATGGCCAGAATCTTCACACTAGGAACACAAAACATTGCTAGATTACTAGGTGACTCCCTAAAACACCTAGGGTCATAATAGTAGCTCCAACATATATGTCAAGGCAATAAATTACCTCAACGCACTGGTTAGTGTGCTTATTCTGACCATAAGGGACATCGGGAACGGAAAGAAAGGATTTGCAAATGCATCAGACTATTTAGAAACCTGGGATGAGTCGGACAGCATAACGGCTATAAATGCTCAAAAAGATTTGAGACATGCTACAAAAATGGTGGCATAGCCACTCAGAAGCACAATATCAAGGTCTCGAGATCAATAATTAACATACAGAGGTAGAAACTGAACTGAGGCTTAATTCCAACAATTCTATAAGTCTACGGATTAGTAACACGTGATCCTGATAGAAAGAAGAGATAACCTAGTTCTTAATCCCCGTAGGAAAGATAAGATGACTCAGATCAGAAGGGCATAAGGTATAAGGAGTAAAAAGAGCCTTACGTTCCATCCCACAATCAATTCCCTTATATAACTAAAGAATTTCTAGACTCAACTTCGACCAGTTTGGCTTGGTAATCCTACATGCAGTCAAGCTCTGATACCAACGCTGTCAGGACCCCGACTCAATGCCACATCGATCTAGCATGTAACACCTCATATCACTTTGTGGCCTCACGCACGGTATTCCCACGGTGTCGCCTTACCTTTGCCCGTGACCGTTTGCGCCTTTTTGGCACACGTATATGATAGTGCCGCTAGCATCCATATGATAAGGAGCCCGGGCTGACATGGCTAGTCGTAAACCCAAAGTGGCACAAACTTACAGGGACAGGCATCCATGACCCAACATCGAACGTGTCGGTCATCAGCGAGTGAATTCCAGGCTGTAGCACTGGGCTAGCAGGACTCCGGTATTCATCGCGTGACATTTCCCCGAAGGGACAGACACAGGAACGAAGAAGGACACATGCCGGCCAGCCTAAGTGTTCCGGAGCAGTAGCAAGCTACCATGGCTCAGTGGAAGCACTAGGAGACATTTCCCGGTAAGAGAGGCTACTAAAGATAAACAACTAGATAGTCAGATCCCACACATACCAAGCATTTCAATATCATACACACAATATGCTCGATATGTGCAAATACAACATGGCATCACAACATGACTCTACGACTCAAGTATTTTATTCAATAGGCTCCGGGGAGCGAGATATTACAAACACAGGTCTCATGACCCAACATTCAGAGCATACAAGTCAAAACACAAACGGAAGCTATCATGTCTGAGTACAGACAACTATAAATGAAAGAGGCTGAGAAGCCTGACTATCTACCAGATCCTGCCGAGGGCACAAGATCGTAGCTGAGGTATCAAGCTAAACGTCGAAGACCACGCGGAACTACTAGCGAGACTGAAGTCTCTCTGCAAAAACATAACATAGGCAAACGTGAGTACAAATGTACCCAACAAGACTTACATCAGAACTATCTACATATGCTTCATTATCAACAAAGGGGATGGTGGGGTTTAACTGCAGCAGGCTAGCTTTGACTCAGTGGCTATCCTAAACTACGACTGCAAGTAACTCTTTTGAGGTGGCGCACACGAGTCCACATATTCACCATATCAATACACCACTATGGATCTGCTCCCGTCTCTCTACGAGAACGCCATCCATAGCACTCACGCTTATCTTGCGCATTTTAAAGTATCCACTTTCACTTGTCTATGAACTGTACAGGCAACCCAGAAGTCCTTTACCGCGGACACGGCTATTCGAATAGATAATGTTAACCCTGCAGGGGTGTACTTCTTCACACACGCTCTCACCACTTACCGCCGTTTACACGACATGTACTCGGCAACCTTCAAGCGGAAGCCCAATGTGGGTGTCGGCCACGGCCTACCTAAACACTCAAGTCTCTAGGCCAAGTTTATCGCCTATTTGGGTTCCATCCATGAGGAGATCCGGCCGGAGTTTCGCTCACAGCCCCAAACGATGTGAATAGGGTTCCGTGACACCAAATGGGCGCCCGGTATACCCGGCCACGTGCCTACCGCATCACAGCCCACCCCTCCGGTCAGCGCTGCCCACGGCCTCCAGCATACTACAAACACCAGAAACTACTTGCAACTCCTGGACAGAGGACAAGGGTGATCAAGAAGCCGAGAGGGTCCATTGGTTTCGGGCCCAATGCGTGGTAGTAGCTGAATCATGGATCACAAACATAGAACTCAGTTCCTGAGGACGGCTGCAATGAGACAACCCACCATGTACTCCTACATGGCCTCTCACCGCTACCTTTACCAAATCGTGTTCACACACTTAGCTCACACACAGTAGGAC